>NC_057808.1:282320344-282532563 GCF_018294505.1 Triticum aestivum | reverse complement strand
CTATATCTTTGACTTGCACACACACAATTTCGATGGCTCTCTTCATCGATCTCGCACCCACCCACTTGATCCTCTCTTTGACTCTATCGATATCTATGACCCCTCCCTCTCTTCTCGTGGATCGTCCCCTCTATATATGATATAGATAGGCCTCTATTTCACACACATTGCATGTGTCAATTTTTTTTGAGATATCATCGACACATATTCCCACAAATACATTCACGAAATCACACCCCCCCCCCCAAAAAAACACTCACCAACGCACACGCCATCTGTCTAGGTTTGTATCTGTCTCACACACACCCACGTAGGTGCACAAAGAGAAGAGGTACACGCACGGCGCACGTACTCCCGTCTCTTTCCCAACCACACACGCTGTTGGGGAACGTAGCAGAAATTCAAAATTTTCTACGCATCACCAAGATCAATCTATGGAGTAATCTAGCACCGAGGGGAAGGGGAGTGCATCTACATACCATTGTAGATCGCGAGCGGAAGCGTTCAAGAGAACGGGGTTGATGGAGTCGTACTCGTCGTGATCCAAATCACCAATGATCCTAGCGCCGAACGGACAGCACCTCCGCGTTCAACACACGTACGAAGCAGCGATGTCTCCTCCTTCTTGATCCAGCAAGGGGGGAGGAGAGGTTGATGGAGATCCAGCAGCACGACGACGTGGTGGTGGAAGTAGCGGGATTCCAACAGGGCTTCGCCAAGCGCTGCGGGAGGAGGGAGATGTGTCACGGGAGGGAGAGGGAGGCGCCAGGGCTTAGGGTTTGCTGCCCTCCCTACCCCCCACTATATATAGGGCCAAGGGAGAGGGGGGGCGCAGCCTTGGACCTTCCTCCAAGGAAGGGTGCGGCCAGGGAGGAGTCCATCCTCCCCAAGGCACCTAGGAGGTGCCTTCCCCCTTTAGGACTCTCCCTTTATCTTATCTCTTGGCGCATGGGCATCTTGGGGCTGGTTCCCTTGGCCCATATAGGCCAAGGCGCACACCCCACAGCCCATGTGCCCCCCGGGGCATGTGGACCCCTTGGTGGACCCCCGGACCCCTTTCGGCACTCCCGGTACAATACCGATAATGCGCGAAACCTTTCCGGCGACCAAAACAAGACTTCCCATATATAAATCTTTACCTCCGGACCATTCCGGAACTCCTCGTGACGTCCGGGATCTCATCCGGGACTCCGAACAACTTTCGGGTTACCGCATACTAATATCTCTACAACCCTAGCGTCACCGAACCTTAAGTGTGTAGACCCTACGGGTTCGGGAGACACGCAGACATGACCGAGACGACTCTCCGGTCAATAACCAACAGCGGGATCTGGATACCCATGTTGGCTCCCACATGCTCCTCGATGATCTCATCGGATGAACCACGATGTCGAGGATTCAATCAATCCCGTATACAATTCCCTTTGTCAAGCGGCATAGTACTTGCCCGAGATTCGATCGTTGGTATCCCGATACCTTGTTCAATCTCATTACCGGCAAGTCTCTTTACTCGTTCCATAACACATCATCCCGTGATCAACTCCTTGGTCACATTGTGCACATTATGATGATGTCCTACCGAGTGGGCCCAGAGATACCTCTCCGTTTACACGGAGTGACAAATCCCAGTCTCGATTCGTGCCAACCCAACACACACTTTCGGAGATACCTGTAGTGCACCTTTATAGCCACCCAGTTACGTTGTGACGTTTGGTACACCCAAAGCATTCCTACGGTATCCAGGAGTTGCACAATCTCATGGTCTAAGGAAATGATACTTGACATTAGAAAAGCTCTTAGCAAACGAACTACACGATCTTGTGCTAGGCTTAGGATTGGGTCTTGTCCATCACATCATTCTCCTAATGAAGTGATCCCGTTATCAACGACATCCAATGTCCATGGTTAGGAAACGTAACCATCTATTGATCAACGAGCTACTCAACTAGAGGCTTACTAGGGACATGGTGTTGTCTATGTATCCACACATGTATCTGAGTTTCCTATCAATACAATTCTAGCATGGATAATAAACGATTATCATGAACAAGGAAATATAATAATAACCAATTTATTATTGCCTCTAGGGCATATTTCCAACAGTCTCCCACTTGCACTAGAGTCAATAATCTAGTTCACATCACCATGTGATTAGCACTCACAGGTCACATCACCATGTGACCAACATCCAAAGAGTTTACTAGAGTCAACAATCTAGTTCACATCACTATGTGATTAACACTCAATGAGTTCTGGTTTGATCATGTTATGCTTGTGAGAGAGGTTATTAGTCTACGGGTCTGAACCTTTCAGATCCGTGTGTGCTTTACGAATATCTATGTCATCTTGTGGATGCTACCACGCGCTACTTGGAGCCATTTCAAATAACTGCTCTACTATACGAATCCGGTTTACTACTCAGAGTCATCCGGATTAGTGTCAAAGTTCGCATCGACGTAACCCTTTACGACGAACTCCTTTTCACCTCCATAATCGAGAAAATTCCTTAGTCCACTAGATACTAAGGATAAGTTTGACCGCTGTCATGTGATCCATTCCCGGATCACTATTGTACCCCTTGACCAACTCATGGCAAGGCACACTTCATGTGCGGTACACAGCATAGCATACTGTAGAGCCTACGTCTAAAGCATAGGGGACGACCTTCGTCCTTTCTCTCTCTTCTGCTGTGGTCAGGTCTTGAGTCTTACTCAATACTCACACCTTGTAACATAGCCAAGAACTCCTTCTTTGCTGATCTATTTTGAGCTCTTTCAAAATCATGTCAAGGTGTGCGTTCTTTGAAAGTATCATCAGGCGTCTTGATCTATCTCTATAGATCTTGATGCCCAATGTGTAAGCAGCTTTATCCAGGTGTTCCTTTGAAAAACTCCTTTCAAACAACCCTTTATGCTTTCCAGAAATTCTACATCATTTCGGATCAACAATATGTCATTCACATATACTTATCAGAAATGTTGTAGCGCTCCCACTCACTTTATTGGAAATACAAGTTTCTCATAAACTTTGTATAAACCCAAAAACTTTGATCACTCCATCAAAGCGTATATTCTGACTCCGAGATGCTTGCTCTAATCCATGGAAGGATCGCTGGAGCTAGCATACATTTTAGCATCCTTAGGATCGACAAAACCTTTCTGATTGTATCACATACAACCTTTCCTTACGAAAACTGGTAAGGAAACTTGTTTTGACATCCATCTGCCAGATTTCATAAATGCAGCTAATGCTAACATGATTCCGACGGACTTAAGCATCGCTACGGATAAGAAAATCTCATCGTAGTCAACTCCTTGAACTTGTGAAAATACTCTTTGCCACAAGTCGAGCTTCATAGACGGTAACATTACCTTCCATGTCCGTCTTCTTCTTAAAGATCCATTTATCTCAATGGCTTGCCGATCATCGGGCAAGTTCACCAAAGTCCATGCTTTGTTCTGATACATGGATCCTATCTCGGATTTCATGGCTTCTAACCATTTGTCAGAATATGGGCCCACCATCGCTTCTCCATAGCTTGTAGGTTCAGTATTGTCTAACAACATGATATCTAAGACAGGATCACGTACCACTCTGAAGTAGCACGCATCCTCGTCGTCCTACGAGGTTTGGTAGTGACTTGATCCGAAGTTTCATGATCACTATCATAAGCTTCCACTTCAATTGGTGTAGGTGCCACAGGAATAACTTCATGTGCCCTGCTACACAATAGTTGAAGTGCCGGTTCAATAACCTTATCAAGTCTCCACCATCCTCCCACTCAATTCTTCCGAGAGAAACTTTTCCTCGAGAAAGGACTCATTTCTAGAAGCAATTACTTTTGCTTCCAGATCTGAAATAGGAGGTATACCCAACTGTTTTGGGTATTCTATGAAGATGCATTTATCCGTTTTGGGTTCGAGCTTATCAGCCTGAAACTTTTTCACATAAGCATCGCAGCCCCAAACTTTTAAGAAACGACAACTTAGGTTTCTCTAAACGGTGTCGTCTCAACGGAATTGCGTCGTGCCCTATTTAAAGTGAATGCGGTTGTCTCTAATGCCTAACCCATAAACGATAGTGGTAATTCGATAAGAGACATCATGGTATGCACCATATCCAATAGGGTGCAGTTATGATGTTCGGACACACCATCACACTATGGTGCTCCAAGCGGTATTAGTCGTGAAACAGTTTCCACAATTTCTTAATTGTGTGCCAAACTCGTAACTCAGATATCTCTATGATCATATCATAGACATTTTATCCTCTTGTCACGACGATCTTCAACTTCACTCTGAAATTACTTGAACCTTTCAATAATTCAGACTTGTGTTTAATCAAGTAAATACACTCAGCATCTACTCAAATCATCTGTGAAGTAAGAACATATCGATATCCACTGCGTGCCTCAGCACTCATTGGACTGCACACATCAAATGTATTACTTCCAACAAGTTGCTCTCTTGTTCCATCTTACTGAAAACGAGGCGTTTCAGTTATCTTGCCCATGTGGTATGATTTGCATGTCTCAAGTGATTCAAAATCAAGTGAGTCCAAACGATCCATCTGCATGGAGTTTCTTCATGCATATATACCAATAGACATGGTTCGCATGTCTCAATCTTTTCAAAAACGAGTGAGTCCAAAGATCCATCTACATGGAGCTTCTTCATGCGTTTTATACCAATATGACTCAAATGGCAGTGCCACAAGTGTGTGGTACTATCATTACTATTTTACATCTTTTGGCACGAACATGTGTATCACTGCGATCGAGATTCATTTTAGGTGCAAGACCATTGAAGGTATTATTCAAATAAACAGAGTAACCATTATTCTCCTTAAATGAATAACCGTATTGCGATAAACATAATCCAATCATGTTTATGCTCAACACCAAATAACAATTATTTAGGTTTAACACCAATCTCGATGGTAGAGGGAGCATGTGATGCTTGATCACATCAACCTTGGAAACACTTCCAACACATATCATCATCTCACCTTTAGCTAGTCTCCGTTTATTCCGCAGCTTTTATTTCGAGTTACTAACACTTAGCAACCGAACCGGTATCTAATACCCTGGTGCTGCTAGGAGTACTAGTAAAGTACACATTCATATAATGTATATCCAATATACTTCTGTCGACCCTCTCATCTACCAAGTATCTAGGGTAGTTCTGCTTCAGTGACCGTTCCCCTCATTACAGAAGCACTTAGTCTCGGGTTTGGGTTCAACCTTGGGATTCTTCACTAGAGCAACAAATGATTTGCTGTTTCATAAAGTATCCCTTTTGCCCTTGCCCTTCTAGAAACTAGTGGTTTTACTAACCATCAACAATTGATGCTCCTTCTTGATTTCTACTTTCGCGGTGTCAAACACCGCGAGTTGCTTAAGGATCATCATCTATCCCTGATATGTTATAGTTCATCACGAAGCTCTAATAGCTTGGTGGCAGTGACTATGGAGAACCATCACTATCTCATCTGGAAGATTAACTCCCACTCGATTCAAGCGATTGCAGTACTCAGACAATCTGAGCACATGCTCAACGATTGAGCTTTTCTCCCTTAGTTTGCAGGCTAAAGAAACTTGTCAGGGGTCTCATACCTCTTGACGTGGGCACTAGTCTGAAATCCCAATTTCAGTCTTCGGAACATCTCATATGTTCTGCGACGTTTCAAAACCGTCTTTGGTGCCACAATTCTAAACCGTTAGCATTACACACTGAACTATCACGTAGTCATCAAAACGTGTATGTCAGATGTTTCACAACATCTACAGACGACGCTGAGGTTCAGCACACCGAGCGGTGCATTAAGGACATAAGACTTCTGTGCAGCAATGAGGACAATCCTCAGTTTACGGACCCAGTCCGCATAATTGCTACTACCAACTTTCAACTAAATTTTCTCTAGGAACATATCTTAAACAGTAGAACTAAAGCGTAAGCTATGACATAATTTGCAAAGACCTTTTGACTATGTTCATGATAATTAAGTTCATCTGATTATTTAATGAACTCCCACTCAGATAGACATCCCTCTAGTCATCTAAGTGATACATGATCCGAGTCAAACTAGGCCGTGTCCGATCATCACGTGAGACGGACTAGTCATCATCGGTGAACATCTCCATGTTGATCGCATCTACTATACGACTCATGTTCGACCTTTCGATCTCTTGTGTTCCGAGGCCATGTCTGTACATGCTAGGCTTGTCAAGTCAACCTAAGTGTTCCGCATGTGTTCCGAGGCCATGTCTGTACATGCTAGGCTCATCAACACCCGTTGTATTCGAACGTTAGAATCTATCACACCCGATCATCACGTGGTGCTTCGAAACAACGAACCTTCGCAACGGTGCACAGTTAGGGGGAACACGTCTCTTGAAATTTTAGTGAGGGATCATCTTATTTATGCTACCGTCGTTGTCGGAGTAATTGGCCACGGGTAGCCTAACCGACTGCCCCTGGCTCTTCAGAAAATTTATCAGGCCTTTGGGCCTTCAAGCACTCCAAGCATTTGGGCCGCCTTCCCCGGCCGGCTCCCACTAAAGCCGACTCCCGGAAGGCGACCCGGCCTCACCGACTCCAAGAAGCCGGCCAAGAAGGACGCTGACTCCTAGAAGCCGGCCAAGGCCACAACCACTCCTGCATAACGACGACCTGACGGGGCACGGCCACAGTGCGGCCCACGACCCCCGAAGCCCGAGGCAGGCATGGCTACAGGAGGCCGTACGGGAGGGATGTCTCCCGTGCGGCCCGGCACTGTAGCCACGCCGGCCGCGACGTCATCCACGACCCCCTCCTGTACGGCCCGAGGACCGCGGGCCCCTTCAGCCAGAGAGAGGCACGAAGGCGGCCCGGCTTTTCCTAGTCGGCCAGGAGCACAGCCGGCCTCCAGAAGCCGGCGACTCCCTTCCTCGAAGCAGGAGCCCCATTAAGGAGACAAAACGAGGTGAGGCTACAGTGATAGCCCCCGATGCGGATCACTGTAGCCACGCTTACCTCGACAAAGCCCTCATCATCAGAGGCGCGGCTACAGTAAGCAGCCGCCGACAAGACCCTAGGCGGTGGGGCCGGCCTGTCGACCGAGTAGCCGGCAGCCGGCGGGACCCAGCAGCCGGCGGAGAAGCCGGCGAGCATAGACACTGACGACTGGGACCAGATCCCAGTCGGATTACCATTGTACCCCCGGGGGGTAGGCCTATATAAACCCCCCGGAACACCCATGCAAAGGGTTGGCCACTGAGCATAGTTCGCTTCTGGTTGGCACCTCTGCATTGTTTGGCTTCCAAGCATAGCACACACACACACACCACAGATAGAGAGAAGCAAGAGCTAGCCTTGTTCTTCTTCTCCCTTGATCCCAACAGCTCTAGGAGCGATTGTAGCTACTCTTTATCGATCTAGTGATCATGCGGAGACCCCGCAGAGCAGGACTAGGGGTGATATCTCCTCGGAGAGCCCCGAACCTGGGTAAGATTCGCCGGCGTGCATGTCTTCGCCTCATCCCATTTCCAGGCACCGGCGACGTTTTATTGGCTCCCACAATGATAAGCCATACCTTGGCATATGTCGCACCAACCACCCGACATTTGGCGCCCACCATGGGGCCAGGTGCACCGTTGTCCGGAGACCTGTTCTGGACGGGAACCCTCTTCCTTCCCCGCGAGCGCAGCCAGCCTGCTGTGCCCGATGGCTTTTGCCCCGACGCGCTGCAAAGCGTCGACAACGCCTGCGCAGCGAGCCGCCTCGCCGATCTGCTCGGCGAGACTCGCATCTCCGACGAGCCTGCGTCCGACGCAGGCACCGATTACCCCGAGAGCCGCCTCGTCAGCCTCCTCGACCAACTTCACGTCTCCAGCGAGCATGCTGCGGACATGGAGTCTGTCGGCTCCACCAACCCGATGCTCATCGACTCCGACACCGCGTCGCTCGACGCCTACCCCTCCGACGTGGTGGTCTTCGACGACCCACTCCCTCGAGCTGACAGCGGCAGCAGCGCTATCACCGAAGTGCTGGTCATCAGCCACGTCTCCAACTCGGGCGGGAGCGCCCGCAACGCTCAGCAAGCGGCGATGCACGACCTCTCCATCCCCATTCCAGCCGACGCCGATGCCGAGACCTTGGAGGCACGCCGTCTTGCCCTAATCACGGAGAGCAAGAAGATAGCCTCGATGAGACGCCTCGCCGAGGCCCACCAGCGTGAAGTCGACCGCGCCGCCTTCGGGACGCCGCCGCCTAGCGGCCCGAGCCGAGCCGGCTTCGTCCAGAAGCGCGGCACGGCCATTGCCAGCATGCTGGGCGCAGATCGCCCCGTCTACGCCACCCCGCTCGAGAATCTGCGAGCCGCTCAGGCGGCTGCAGAGGAGCTCAATGGGCTGGGAGCCGATGAGTTCCCCTACATGACAAGACGGATCCAGCAGCTGATCGACGCGGCTGCAGAACGGCACGAAGCCGGCGCCCGAGCTGATAGCCATCCCCCGCGCCGGGAGCACGCCGCGACGTCCCGCTCGCCGACTACGAGCGGCACACGCCAGAGGAAAGACAACGAGCCGGCTGCCAGCCGCAGCCGGACTCGCATCACTATCGAGCGCGACGCGGATGGCCGCCCTCGGGCGGTCGAACACCAAGGAAACCTGCCCCCCCGCCTCGAAGAGAAAGACGCCTCACTCCGCCGCCCATCACACATCCGACTCTTGGCGACCGACTCGGCCGCCGAGAAGGAGTCGGCGAGAGTGACGCCCGCCACAGGATCGACCGCCTTGCTCGGTCCTTGGCATTAGAAGAAGAAGACGATGTCGGCCCGCCATGCTTTGGCCCCCGCATCCGCGACGAGCCCTTCCACAAAGGGTTCTCGCTCCCCAGAGACACACCCAAGTACAACGGCTAAGTGAAGCCGGAAGATTGGCTCATCGACTACTCCACAGCCGTCAGCATCGCCAACGGCAATCGGCGCGTCGCCGTGAAGTACGTCCCCTTGATGCTGCAAGGCACGGCGCGCACGTGGCTCAACAGCCTCAAGCCATACAGCATCAACAGCTGGCTGGACTTCACCGAGGTTTTCGTCCGCAACTTCACCAGCACCTACAAGCGGCCTCCCAAGCCTCTCCAGCTCTCCCTCTGCGTCCAAGGGCCCAACGAGTCGACCCGCGACTACCTCACGCGATGGGCCGAGCTCCGCAACTCCTGCGAGGGAGTGCACAAGGTCCAGGCCATCGAGTACTTCACTGCCGGGTGCCGAGAGGGCACCCTCCTCAAGCACCGACTCCTCTGCGACGAGCCGGCTACCCTCGATGAGTTGCTGATCACCGCCGACAAGTATGCCACTGCCGACTCCTCCATGAAGACCGAGCTCCGAGTGGACGCCTCGGGGAAGGTAGTTGCTCCGGCTCCCAAGACGCCGGCTGGCGACCCAAACCAGCGCCCCTACCAAAACGACCACAAGCGCAAGGGCCCCATGCCGACTTCCTCCAGTCGGCAGGTGGCCACAGTCGAAGACGAGCAGCCCGAGGAGCGGCCCGCTCCCCAGAAGAACGGAGGCCGACCGCGCTGGCAGCCGTCCTTCTCCTACGAGCAAGCACTCGATGCTCCCTGCAAGTTCCACAGCGGCGCGAAGCCATCCAACCATACAACACGAAAATGCCACTGGCTCACCCGCATCACCAAGGGCGAAGGGATGGTGCCGCCTCCGCCTCCCGGCCCGCCGCCTCCAGCTCCCCAGCAGTCGGCGGCCCAGCCTGCAGTCGGCGCCATCCAAGACGAGTTCCCCGAAGCGCACAACGCCTACGTCGTCTTCACAAGTCAAGTCGACGACAAGCGCAGCCGACGCCGGCAACACCAAGAAGTAAACATAGTCGCCTCTAGCACCGCCGAGTTCATGCACTGGTCGGAAAAGCCCATCAGCTGGAGCCAGGCCGACCACCCAGAGGTGATGCCCTCGCCTGGCTCCTATGCTATGGTCCTAGACGTCACCCTCGCGACGGAGAGGCGAGCTGCCGGATTTTCCCGCGTCCTGATAGACGGCGGAAGCAGTATCAACATACTATACCGCGACACCATGGACAAGCTGAACATCAAAGCAAAGCAGCTCATGCCGAGCCGCACTGTCTTCCATGGTATCGTACCCGGCCTGTCTTGCTCTCCAATCGGGAAGATCAAAATGGATGTTCTCTTCGGAGACAAAGATCACTTTCGCCGGGAAGCAATATGGTTCGAGGTGGTGGATCTGGAAAGCCCCTATCATGCACTGCTTGGCCGACCTGCTTTGGCCAAGTTCATGGCTATGCCCCACTATGCCTACCTGAAGATGAAGATGCCGAGCTCGAAGGGAATCATCACGGTAGCCGGCGACTAAAAGAAGTCCATCGAGTGTGCCATGGCCAGCAGCCGGCTGGCCGAGTCCCTCGTGGTGGCCGAAGAGAAGAAGATGTTGGAGCGGGTCGTGGCCATGGCCGGCAAGCAGCCGGCCTTGTCCCCCAACCCCAAGGACTGTGATGCGCAGGGCTCCTTCCAGCCTGCGAAAGAAACAAAGAAGATAACTCTAGACCCAGAGCACCCGGAGAGGTTCGCCGTGATTGGGGCGAACTTGGACAGTAAATAGGAAGGCGAGCTCGCCGACTTCCTCCGTGAGAATCGAGACATCTTTGCATGGTCCCCAAAGGACATGCCGGGTGTCCCGAAGGATTTCGCCGAGCACAAGTTACATGTCCGAGCTGATGCGAAGCCAGTCAGGCAACCCCTCCGCCGACTATCAGAAGAGAAGCGAAGAATCGTGGGAGAAGAGATAGCCCGGCTCCTTGCAGCCGGCTTCATCATGGAAGTGTTCTTTCCAGAATGGCTTGCCAATCCAGTTCTGGTTTTGAAGAAGAATAACAAGTTGCGCATGTGTATAGACTACACAAGTTTGAACAAGGCCTGCCCAAAGGATCCGTTTGCTTTGCCACGGATTGACCAAGTGATAGACTCCACAGCCGGATGCGAGCTGTTGTGTTTTTTGGATGCATACTCAGGGTATCATCAGATCAAGTTGGACCCGGCTGACCGCCTGAAGACTGCCTTCATCACACCCTTTGGAGCTTTCTGCTACCTGACAATGACATTCGGCTTGAGAAACGCCGGTGCCACTTTTCAGCATTGCATGCAGAAATGTCTCTTGAAACAACTCGGCAGAAATGCCCACGTCTACGTAGATGACATTGTGGTGAAGACAGAGAAGCGCGGTACCTTGCTGGAAGACCTGAAGGAAACATTCGCCAACTTGCGCCGATTCCAGATCAAGCTCAACCCCGAGAAGTGCGTGTTCGGAGTGCCGACCGGCCAGCTGCTAGGCTTCCTGGTCTCCGAAGGCGGCATTGAGTGCAACCCTGTCAAGATCAAAGCCATCGAGAGGATGGAGATTCCCACCAAGCTGCAAGATGTGCAGAAGTTCACTGGCTGCTTAGCCTCCCTGAACCGTTTTATCAGCCGACTAGGAGAGAAGGCCCTCCCCCTGTACCGACTCATGAAGAAGTCCACTCACTTTGAGTGGAATGATCAAGCCGACCAAGCCTTCCATGAGTTGAAGAAAATGTTGACCACTCCGCCTGTCCTGGCTGCGCCGACTGAGAAGGAGCCTATGCTCCTCTACATCGCCGCGACAAGCCGAGTCGTCAGCACTGTTGTTGTGGCCAGCGCCCGGAGGAAGGCCGAGCCCAGCTGGTCCAGAGGCCGGTCTACTATCTCAGCGAAGTACTGTCCAGCTCAAAGCAAAACTACCCGCACTATCAGAAGATGTGCTATGGGGTATACTTCGCTGCCAAGAAATTGAAGCCCTACTTCCAAGAGCACCCCATCACGGTCGTGTGCACTGCCCCGCTCGCCGAGATCATAGGCAGCAGGGATGCATCCGGCCGGGTGGCCAAATGGGCCATTGCCTTGGCGCCCTACACGATCTTCTATCAACCCCGCACCACCATCAAGTCGCAAGCATTGGCCGACTTCCTCGTCGACTGGGCCGAGACCCGGTACTTACCGCCGGCTCCCGACTCCACCCATTGGCGGATGCACTTTGACGGGTCCAAGATGCACACTGGCTTGGGAGCCGGCATCGTCCTCACCTCTCCCAAAGGCGACAAGCTCAAGTACACGCTGCAGATCCACTTCGCCGCCTCCAACAACGTGGCCGAGTACGAGGCACTCGTACATGGGCTCCGGCTAGCCAAAGAACTCGGCATACGCCGGATCCTGTGCTACGGCGACTCAGACTTAGTGGTCCAGCAATCATCTGGCGACTGGCACGCCAAGGACGCAAACATGGCAAGCTACCGATTCCTCGTCCAGCAGATGAGCGGATACTTCGAAAGGTGCGAGTTCCTTCACGTGCCAAGGGCCGACAACGACCAAGTAGATGCCCTAGCACGGATCGGCTCCACCCAACAAGCCATACCGACGGGCGTCTCCCTCCAGCGCCTCCTCAAGCCATCCATCAAGCCGTCTCCAGAGTCGGATTCCATCTTCGTACCGCCTGCGCCAGAAACAGCCGGATCCGGCTCAAGAAATCCCGCAGGCGGCGCGGGGACTTCGACGACTGCCCCGGGGACTGACGTAGTCGCACCCGGCCCAGGGACTTCAGAACCCGGCCCGGGGACTGCAGCAGTCGGCCCGGGGACTGCAACGACACAAGAAGCGGTGGACGACTCCAATGCAACACCCAACCCACCCGCCCGAGTCATGGTGGCCACGTTAACAGCAGAAGAAGTCACAGCTCCCTCATGGGCCCAGCCCATCCTCAAGTTCCTAGTCAGCAGAGAGCTGCCGGCTGATGAGATCGCAGCAAGACTAGTGCAACGACGAGCCGCAGCATACACAATAATCAACAGGGAGCTTGTAAAGCGCAGCGTCACTGGAATCTTCCAGCGTTGCGTCGAGCCAGAAAAAGGAGTGGCAATCCTCAAAGACATCCACCAAGGCGAATGCGGCCATCACGCCGCCTCAAGATCCCTCGTGGCCAAGGCTTTCCGCCATGGGTTCTTCTGGCCGACTGCCTTGGAGGATGCTAAAGAAATAGTCAAGACCTGCAGAGGATGTCAAGTCTTCAGTTCCAAACAACACCTGCCGGCTTCTGCCCTCAAGACCATTCCCCTCACCTGGCCTTTTGCCGTCTGGGGACTGGACATGGTGGGCCCTTTCAAGACGGCCCGCGGTGGCTTGACACATCTACTCATTGCTGTGGACAAGTTCACAAAGTGGATCGAAGCAAAGCCGATTAAGAAGCTGAACGGGCCGACTGCCGTGACATTCATCACCGACATCACTACTCAGTACGGCGTGCTGCACAGCATCATCACTGACAACGGCACGAACTTCGCCAAAGGCGCACTGGCACGTTTCTGCGCGACACAGGGCATCCGACTGGACTTAGCGTCCGTTGCCCACCCGCAGTCAAACGGCCAAGTCGAGCGAGAAAATGGACTTATCCTCTCCGGCATCAAGCCCCGATTGGTTGTACCACTGGAGCGATCGGCCGGCTGCTGGCTCGAAGAGCTGCCGGCTGTCCTCTGGAGTCTGCGAACTACACCCAACAAGTCAACCGGCTTCACTCCATTCTTCCTTGTGTACGGTGTCGAGGCTGTCATCCCAACAGACATCGAGTTCGACTCGCCTCGGATCACCATGTACACGGAGGAGGAAGCCAAAGAAGCAAGAGAAGACGGCGTCGACCTACTGGAAGAAGGCCGGCTGTTAGCCCTCAGCCGGTCCGCCATCTACCAGCAGGGCCTGCGCCGCTACTACAACCGCAAGGTCAAGCCAAGATCCTTCCAAGAGGGCGACCTTGTGCTCCGGCTGATCCAGCGAACAGCCGGCCAGCACAAGCTCTCGGCCCCTTGGGAAGGCCCCTTCGTCGTCAGCAAGGCACTCGGCAACGACTCCTACTACTTGATCGACGCGCAAAAGCCAAGAGCACGCAAGAGAGACGACTCCGGCAAGGAGTCGGAGCGACCATGGAACACAAATCTCCTAAGACGATTTTACAGCTGAAAAGCAGTATGTATCACGGTACCCCTTTTGTATTAAGTTACAAACCAACAGGCGCCCCGAACAGTACTCGGGGACTGCCCTTTATTTATTTATGAATGACGAGTGTCATATCCATGAATGTATTATTACATTTTGAACTCTTGTCCGGCACCGGGTCTGACTAGTCGGCCCGGGGACTGGCCGCCTTGAGCTATATTCTAAGCTCTTCCCGAAGTCAGTAAAGTAGTGTGCCGGCTCCCAAGTCCTCCCTTGTTGAAAGTCGCAGCTCATAGAACTAACTGTTCGACTAGCAAGAGGAAAGACAGAAAAGACGCCCACACGAAAAACGGCTAAGGAAGAACTAACCTATATAGCAAAGAGACGGCCTCCATATACGCCTGCCGGCTGTCACAGCAGCCGGCTGGCCGGCTTCCTAAAAAACTTAGCTTAAGTCCAGCAGAGCTAAAAGTACTTCCCCCCCCCCCCAATCGGCCAGGCACTCCCCGGCTACAGTTTGTAGAACAACTGTTTGACTAGGGAGGCGGCAACCAAGGGAGGGCGGCAAAGGAAAAAAGCAGAAGGACAAAAAGCAAAAGTACAAGGAAGAGCCGATTGCATAACTTATATACATAAAGCCGCCTAAAGGCTGGCAACAGACTTGAGTTTCAATACACCCAGTGGGTGGAATTTTGCAGACTTAACCAAACATTGTTCAAAGCAACAAGACAGGAAAACAAAATAAAGAAGACTAAGGTGCGACTTGGAGGCCGAACTGATCGGTGAAGGCAGCTCGCCGGCTGAAGGAGTGGCCGCCTAGTTGGTCCCGGCCTGACCACCTCCCGCGGCAGGAGACGCACTCGCACGCGACGTAGTGCTGGAGGCGCGGTCAGGCTGGCCGGCTTCTCTACCAGCCGGCTTGGCGTCTTCACCTTCCTCTTCCTCCTCCTCCTCGCCCTCGTCGCTGGAGTCGATCTCCTCCGCCGAGTCCTCGCCATGCGCCGGGTCCAGCCCGAACCAATCTTCCGGCTGGGCGACTCCATTGTCGTCCACCTCGGGGGCGAAGACGTTGGTGTCGGTGTAGTCGGCGATCGCCGAAGCTCGCCGAATGATGGCCGGCCGCGCCGGCTCCAGCTCCGTGTCGGCTTGCTGCTGCCAGGTCGCCAGCTGGTCCAGATTCAGGCCTGGGTACCAGGCCTTGACGAACTCCAGCGCCCGCCCGGCTCCGGAGCGAGCCGCTGACGCCTTCCAAGCCTCGAAGCGGCCGACGGCCACCTCCAGCCAGTCGGCGGTCCGGCTGGGAGTGCGCGGGACCACTTGGCCGGGCCAGAGGGCGGCCAAGACCTGCGACCCGGCACGCTGAAGCCGGCGGAGCAGCCTGTGAGCCGGCTGGATACGAGCCTGGATCGCCAGGAGCTGCTCCTCCAGCGAGCGGCCCGCGGTCGGCGAGATCTCGAAGCCGGCTTGCCTCTTCTCCTGGCGACGAGCTTCGATGGCCTGGTTGGCAGCAGTTGAGTAGCCAAGGAAGTACACTGCGCGAAGAAGAAAAGAAAAGAAGAACCCCAAATCAGAAAAACAAGTCGAAATGGCAGATGGTAAGAAAAGACAAAGGGGCAGATGACTTACCGTCAACGACGAGCCGCAGCATACACAATAATCAACAGGGAGCTTGTAAAGCGCAGCGTCACTGGAATCTTCCAGCGTTGCGTCGAGCCAGAAAAAGGAGTGGCAATCCTCAAAGACATCCACCAAGGCGAATGCGGCCATCACGCCGCCTCAAGATCCCTCGTGGCCAAGGCTTTCCGCCATGGGTTCTTCTGGCCGACTGCCTTGGAGGATGCTAAAGAAATAGTCAAGACCTGCAGAGGATGTCAAGTCTTCAGTTCCAAACAACACCTGCCGGCTTCTGCCCTCAAGACCATTCCCCTCACCTGGCCTTTTGCCGTCTGGGGACTGGACATGGTGGGCCCTTTCAAGACGGCCCGCGGTGGCTTGACACATCTACTCATTGCTGTGGACAAGTTCACAAAGTGGATCGAAGCAAAGCCGATTAAGAAGCTGAACGGGCCGACTGCCGTGACATTCATCACCGACATCACTACTCAGTACGGCGTGCTGCACAGCATCATCACTGACAACGGCACGAACTTCGCCAAAGGCGCACTGGCACGTTTCTGCGCGACACAGGGCATCCGACTGGACTTAGCGTCCGTTGCCCACCCGCAGTCAAACGGCCAAGTCGAGCGAGAAAATGGACTTATCCTCTCCGGCATCAAGCCCCGATTGGTTGTACCACTGGAGCGATCGGCCGGCTGCTGGCTCGAAGAGCTGCCGGCTGTCCTCTGGAGTCTGCGAACTACACCCAACAAGTCAACCGGCTTCACTCCATTCTTCCTTGTGTACGGTGTCGAGGCTGTCATCCCAACAGACATCGAGTTCGACTCGCCTCGGATCACCATGTACACGGAGGAGGAAGCCAAAGAAGCAAGAGAAGACGGCGTCGACCTACTGGAAGAAGGCCGGCTGTTAGCCCTCAGCCGGTCCGCCATCTACCAGCAGGGCCTGCGCCGCTACTACAACCGCAAGGTCAAGCCAAGATCCTTCCAAGAGGGCGACCTTGTGCTCCGGCTGATCCAGCGAACAGCCGGCCAGCACAAGCTCTCGGCCCCTTGGGAAGGCCCCTTCGTCGTCAGCAAGGCACTCGGCAACGACTCCTACTACTTGATCGACGCGCAAAAGCCAAGAGCACGCAAGAGAGACGACTCCGGCAAGGAGTCGGAGCGACCATGGAACACAAATCTCCTAAGACGATTTTACAGCTGAAAAGCAGTATGTATCACGGTACCCCTTTTGTATTAAGTTACAAACCAACAGGCGCCCCGAACAGTACTCGGGGACTGCCCTTTATTTATTTATGAATGACGAGTGTCATATCCATGAATGTATTATTACATTTTGAACTCTTGTCCGGCACCGGGTCTGACTAGTCGGCCCGGGGACTGGCCGCCTTGAGCTATATTCTAAGCTCTTCCCGAAGTCAGTAAAGTAGTGTGCCGGCTCCCAAGTCCTCCCTTGTTGAAAGTCGCAGCTCATAGAACTAACTGTTCGACTAGCAAGAGGAAAGACAGAAAAGACGCCCACACGAAAAACGGCTAAGGAAGAACTAACCTATATAGCAAAGAGACGGCCTCCATATACGCCTGCCGGCTGTCACAGCAGCCGGCTGGCCGGCTTCCTAAAAAACTTAGCTTAAGTCCAGCAGAGCTAAAAGTACTTCCCCCCCCCCCAATCGGCCAGGCACTCCCCGGCTACAGTTTGTAGAACAACTGTTTGACTAGGGAGGCGGCAACCAAGGGAGGGCGGCAAAGGAAAAAAGCAGAAGGACAAAAAGCAAAAGTACAAGGAAGAGCCGATTGCATAACTTATATACATAAAGCCGCCTAAAGGCTGGCAACAGACTTGAGTTTCAATACACCCAGTGGGTGGAATTTTGCAGACTTAACCAAACATTGTTCAAAGCAACAAGACAGGAAAACAAAATAAAGAAGACTAAGGTGCGACTTGGAGGCCGAACTGATCGGTGAAGGCAGCTCGCCGGCTGAAGGAGTGGCCGCCTAGTTGGTCCCGGCCTGACCACCTCCCGCGGCAGGAGACGCACTCGCACGCGACGTAGTGCTGGAGGCGCGGTCAGGCTGGCCGGCTTCTCTACCAGCCGGCTTGGCGTCTTCACCTTCCTCTTCCTCCTCCTCCTCGCCCTCGTCGCTGGAGTCGATCTCCTCCGCCGAGTCCTCGCCATGCGCCGGGTCCAGCCCGAACCAATCTTCCGGCTGGGCGACTCCATTGTCGTCCACCTTGGGGGCGAAGACGTTGGTGTCGGTGTAGTCGGCGATCGCCGAAGCTCGCCGAATGATGGCCGGCCGCGCCGGCTCCAGCTCCGTGTCGGCTTGCTGCTGCCAGGTCGCCAGCTGGTCCAGATTCAGGCCTGGGTACCAGGCCTTGACGAACTCCAGCGCCCGCCCGGCTCCGGAGCGAGCCGCTGACGCCTTCCAAGCCTCGAAGCGGCCGACGGCCACCTCCAGCCAGTCGGCGGTCCGGCTGGGAGTGCGCGGGACCACTTGGCCGGGCCAGAGGGCGGCCAAGACCTGCGACCCGGCACGCTGAAGCCGGCGGAGCAGCCTGTGAGCCGGCTGGATACGAGCCTGGATCGCCAGGAGCTGCTCCTCCAGCGAGCGGCCCGCGGTCGGCGAGATCTCGAAGCCGGCTTGCCTCTTCGCCTGGCGACGAGCTTCGATGGCCTGGTTGGCAGCAGTTGAGTAGCCAAGGAAGTACACTGCGCGAAGAAGAAAAGAAAAGAAGAACCCCAAATCAGAAAAACAAGTCGAAATGGCAGATGGTAAGAAAAGACAAAGGGGCAGATGACTTACCGTCAACCAGATCCTCAATCTGGCCATAGCCGGAGACCAGAGTCTGCCTGGCCTCGTCCCAGCCGGCCGCCTCCGTCTCGAACTCGGCCTGGAGGGTGGCTTCGCGATCCTGCGCAGCCTTCAGCGCAGCCTTGTGGCTTTCCTCCTGGTCGGCCAGCTTCTTGACCAGGCGGTCACGCTCCTGCACCAAGGCGGCGAGCTCCGCGTCCTTGGCACGAAGAGCAGTCTGGGACTCCCCCAGCTGTGCCCTCAGACTGGCGTTGGCCGCTGCAGAGATAGAAGAACAAGAAGAACGATGAGAAATCATCAAGGAAGATCCGAGCCGACTGCTCAGCAGTCGGCCCGAATCTCGGGGACTACACCCAGTGGGTGCGCTGACGCGCCCCCACATGAGATAAAGATCAAGTTACATACCTCAGCTTTCAGTGAGATCGGCGGTCTTCTGCGTCAGCTCCCGAGCCTGGGAGTTGAAGGCGGCCGCTCGGAGGTTGTGATAGTCCTGCAAGATGGACAGAAGACCGACGTGAGAACAAAAGCAATGATGAGAAATCATCAAGGAAGATCCGAGCCGACTGCTCAGCAGTCTGCCCGAATCTCGGGGACTACACCCAGTGGGTGCGCTGACGCGCCCCCACGAGAGAAATCAAGAAGAAGATGAGAATACTAACCCGGATGGCAGCCCACGTGGCGAGGAATTCGTCGGTGAACTGCCTCAGTGCCGCGGCTTGGCCCTGGAGCCGGGTCCGGACGTCTTGCGCGGCGATGTTCACCACGGCTGTCCCTCCGCCTGGCGTCCACCCTGAGGTAGCGCTGGCCGCCTCCGCGTCTCGGGCCGACGAGCTGGAGCCCACGGCCGGCTGTGGCTCCGACGCCGCTTTCTGCGGCTCCGACGCGGCCTTCCCTGCGCGCCGGCTTGGCGGAACCCGGACCGCCACCGCAGCTCCCGCGGCCGGCTCGCCTTCCGCCGACTGTGCGGGCGCAGGCTCAGTCTGGCCGCCTTGGGCCACCCCAGTCGGAGGAGTCGGCCCCGGCACCTCTCTCAAGAAGATGACGTCGCCGCCGCTCCCTCCCAGATCCGGCTGGGAACCACTGGCTCCCCCTGGCGAGGGATCCGCGCCCCCGGGCGCCATGGTGCGCAGGGGGGTGACCATCAAGGCCTCCCCTGGCGCCGCTTCGGCCTCGGCCTCTGCCTGGGCCTTGGCTGCGGCCTCGGCAAGCGCCTTCGCCGCCTCCTCCTCCCGAGCTGCCTGGGCGGCGGCTGCCCTCCGTGCCTCTGCCTCCCGCGCTTCCTGCTCCTCCCGCACCTCCCGCGCGTTCCTTTCCGTCGCCTCTAGGAGGGCGGCACGGGGATCTACGCGGCGTGTGGTGCTCCCAGAGCCCCCTGGCGACTCGACAACGGAGCCGGCAACCGCCCGCTCGAGTGACAGTGGAGCTCTGATCATTGAAAAAGAAGACAAAGGTTCAGAAACCCACCCAAGAAAAGAAAGAAGGAGAATACACAGAAAGAGAGAAAGCCTACGCTGACACAGCCTGCGGCTGCTTCACCACTTTGCGGAAGTGAGCCGCCTTCGCGGCCGCCTCTTCCCGCCTGGTGGCCGTTGCCCCACCCGTGGGCTTCTTCGTCCGGCTACCGAACATGCCCTGGGTGGCGCGACGTTTCTGGCCTCTACCCCGGGCAGGCTGCGCGCCGGAGGAGCCCGCGCAGCGTCCGGACGCCGGCTGGCGATGCGGGGCGGCTTCGGCTTCGTCCTCGTCCGGCCAGTCGTCGAAGGTCGCGGAGAACCCGGCGCCGCCTGCTTCGCCGCCGGCTTGGCCGGCGGCCGGCTCGGTGGCGTCCTCCATATGGACCGCCCCCAGATCGGGGTCCTCCTGGTCGTGCTCGGTCCGGTCGGGGACGAAGCGGCGCTCCACGTCCACTCCGCCGGCCGGCCGAAGCAGAGGATTCTGTCAAAAAGCGAGCCGCCTGAGTTAGAGTCGGCCCAGAGGAACTCGGCGACAAAGCTGAGAGAGAAAGAGAGAAAAAGAGAAGGGGAGCGTACTGTAGGCGGAGGATTGGCGCGGCTGTATGGCTCCTTGCCGAATTGCCAGTCATCGGGCAGCTGGCAGTTGGCGACGTAGTTCACCATGTCGGCCGCGTCGGCCTGCGGCATCTCCTTGGTGCACATCCGGCTCGGATCGAGCTGGCCGCTCATCTGACAGATCAGATGAGGCCGGCTCTGGAGCGGGAGGACCCGGCGCGTGACGAACGCGGCCAGAAGGTCAGGCCCCGTCAGGCCCTCCGACTGGACCATCACCCGCAGGCGGGCGATGGCGGCGTTCCCTCCCTGCGATAGCGTCACCGCCCGGAAGGACCACTGGGGCAGCCTCCCCGCCGGTGGGCCGGCTACGTAAGCCGGCAGGTTGATGTAGTCGCCCCGGGGAGCGATGTTCTTCACCGATTGGATCAGCGTGATGACGGGGAAGGGGTTGTCGGCGCCCGATCTCCGCGACGCGATGAAGGCGCCAGTGTGGGCCGGCACGCCCTTGCTGCGCGTACCCAGCTTCGACTTGAAGAATTCCCCCCAGAGCTCGAGGGTGGGGAGGACGCCGAGATAGCCCTCGCACAGGGTGACGAAGGCCGACAGCAGCACCACCACGTTGGGGGTGAGGTGGTGCGGCTGGAGCTGATAGAAGTCCAGCCAGGAGCGGAAGAAGCCGCTCACTGGCAGTCCGAAGCCGCGCAGGAAGTGCGAGCGGAAGAACACCCGCTCGCCATCCCGCGGCGCCGGCCTGACTTCCTTCTCCGACGCGAGGCGGACCTCCACTTTGTCCGCGCTGAGCAGGCGGACCTCCACAATTTGAAACAATTTTTATGGAGAGAAAAAGAAAACCACTCCATCTATATACACTACAGCCTCAGCGCTTGTTTTCTAGGGTTTGCACTCTTCACACTCTCTCTCCACTATATATATTGTGACGCCTGGATAATTAGACTATAATAATTCCTTTCTAATGATGCCACGTCACCTCTGTCACTGTAGTTAATCTTGGGTTAGTTCAAAACCGATTCAAATTTCAAATTCAAAATTAAGTCAAACAATTAAAGTTTTCAAAAGTCAAAACTAAAATGTTCATCTTGTGCCAAATAATGCATATTTAATATTGGTGGTGAACCAACATATTTGCAAAGTGTTTAACTGGCCTAAACTATTTGAAACAGAAGTAAAAAAAACTAAAAGAAAGAGAGGAGGTGAGAGAGAGAAAGGCCCCGTGCCCCTTGGGCCTCGGCCCGTCCCAGCAAGCCGGCCCACCTTCCCCGCTGGGTCGCCCCTTCCCCCTCCCTGTTCCTCCGACCGTGCCCACGGTCGCTGCCGAACCCACCTCGCCGACAACACCGCTATAGGCGCCGCGGGGAGGATAAGGACGCCAGCATCGGCGCCCTGGCTTCCGCCGAGATCTTTTCCCCCTCACCCACTTCCCCCTTCTCCCTCTCCCTCTCCTTCGTTTTGGAGAGGAGGCCGACGCAGTCGCCGCCGTGCCTCGCCCGTCCTCAGGGCCACCGAGCCCCGAGTGCCTCTCCGACGAGCCCGACTGCTCCACCGACTTCCTCTACTTCCTCTCCGCCCTCTGGATCGAGCCCGACACCACCACAGCCTCGGGATCGAGCTCCTCCCCGACCCCGGCCGTCGTCGATCCCCGCCGCCGTACGCCTCTGATAAGCCTCCCCGAGCACGCTGCCACTTCCCTACGGCTCCCGGTGAGCCACCGCGTCTCTCCCCTCGCTCCCCCCGCACAGATACACCACCGTAGCCGCCGCTGCCATCGCCGCCCGAACGCAGCTCCGCCGCATAGCTCGCCGCCGTTGCTGTGGGCATCGTCATGATCACCCGAGCACCCGAGCGTGCTCAGGACCGCTCGCTGAAGCCGCCCATGCCACTTGCTTCCCTCCCCGTGCCCCTTAGCACCTACCTCGACGAACGCCCGAACGCGTCGCCGCCTCCGCTCGCCGCTGGCGTGCTTTTCGGTGACCAAATGGTCACGAGCTCGCGACCGTTGGCCGCGCCGCAAAGCGTATGCCTTCCCCATCCTCTCAGTTCGCTCACGAACGCGCCGCACCACCATTGCCGTTGCTCGCCCGAAGCACCTCGCCGCCGGCGAGCTCGAAGCGCTCGCCCCCGGCCGTTCCAGCCATTCCGGCCACCACCGTTGGACGCGCGGCGCCGAGCCGCGTCGAACGCGCCCAGCCACAACCCCGCAGACCCCCCTGTGCGCGAAACCTGCGCCCCTCCCGAGCAGCGCCACCGCGTTTGGCTCGTCGGAGTCAACTCCGGCGCGTCTCCGGCCGGTGTCCGACGTGGCGTCCACGAGGCACCACCTGGGCCACTGACTGGTGGGCCCAGGGGTCCCCTTTGACCTATTGACTTGGGTCAACACTGACGTGACCACCCCAGTGCCACTGACATGTGGGCCCCCCGCTAATTAAACAGGTTTTATAAATAGATAAAACGTTAATTAATCTGTTAATTAGTTTTAATCACTAATTAGTCACTGACTAACGGGACCCACACCCCTAACTAGTACTGTTAGTCAAATTAATCCACTGTTAACCCATAGAGGCTGACATGTGGGTCCCGGTGGCCCCACTGGTCAGGTTTGACCTGGTCAGTGTGACTGTTGACTGCTGACGTCATATTCATGTCATGCTGACATCATATTCCTTTTCTGTTATTTCTGTTAATTTAAATAATTCCAGAAAATGTTTAAATCTTTAAAAATTCATATAAATAATCCGTAACTCAGATGAAAATGTTTTCTACATGAAAGTTGCTCAGAAAAATCCAACGAATCCGGATACGCGGTCCGTTTACCTGTCAGAAGCCTCTAACTATCAGAACATGGAACATTCCCCCTCCGGTCATCTGTCTGACACAGGTCCGGAACCGGGAATACATTACCGGTTGAATTCCCCCTCCACCTTTATCGTGTAGCCATATGTTTGGTCACACCCGGCACAACATATTACCATGTTATGCTTTGTGATGCTATGTTTGCTTTATATTTACTGTTTCTTCCCCCTCTTCTCTCCGGTAGACCCCGAGACCGATGCTGCCCCTGTGATCGACTACGTCGACGACGACCCCTCCTTGCCAGAGCAACCAGGCAAGCCCCCCTTGATCACCAGATATCGCCTATTCTTCTCTATACTGCTTGCATTAGAAGAGTGTAGCATGTTACTGCTTTCGGTTAATCCTATTCTGCTGCATAGCCTGTCATTGTTGCTACAGTTGTTACCCTTACCTGCTACCCTACTGCTTAGTATAGGATGCTAGTGTTCCATCAGTGGCCCTACACTCTTGTCCGTCTGCCATGCTATACTATCGGGCCGTGATCACTAGGGAGGTGATCACGGGTATATAATATATACTTTATATACATGACACATGTGGTGACTAAAGTCGGGTCGGCTCGTTGAGTACCCGCAAGTGATTCTGATGAGGGGGCTGAAAGGATAGGTGGCTCCATCCCGGTAGAGGTGGGCCTGGGTTCCTGACGGCCCCCGACTGTTACTTTGTGCCGGAGCGACAGGGCAGGTTGAGACCACCTAGGAGAGAGGTGGGCCTGCCCTGGTCGGCGTTCGCGGATACTTAACAGGCTTAACGAGATCTTGGTATTTGATCTGAGTCTGGCCATTTGGTCTATACGCACTAACCCACTACGCGGGAACAGTTATGGGCACTCGGCATCGTGGTATCAGCCGAAGCTCTTTTTGACGTCAGCGACTAAGTGGCACGCGCCGCATTGGACCGTAAGCTCGCGCTTGTATTAAGGGGGCTAGGTCTGCTTCCGGCCGCGTACACAACGTGCAGGTGTGCAATGGGCGATGGGCCCAGACCCCTGCGCGCATAGGAATTAGACCGGCGTGCTGACTTCTCTGTTGAGCCAAGGTGGGGCTGCGACGTGTTGATCTTCCGAGGCCGGGCATGACCCAGGAAAGTGTGTCCGGCCAAATGGGATCGAGCGTGTTGGGTTATGTGGTGCACCCCTGCAGGGAAGTTTATCTATTCGAATAGCCGTGTCCCTCGGTAAAAGGACGACCCGGAGTTGTACCTTGACCTTATGACAACTAGAACCGGATATTTAATAAAACACACCCTTCCAAGTGCCAGATACAGCCCGGTGATCGCTCTCTAACAGGGCGACGAGGAGGGGATCGCCGGGTAGGATTATGCTATGCGATGCTACTTGGAGGACTTCAATCTACTCTCTACTACATGCTGCAAGATGGAGGCTGCCAGAAGCGTAGTCTTCGACAGGACTAGCTATCCCCCCTTATTCTGGCATTCTGCAATTCAGTCCACCGATATGGCCCTTTACACATATACCCATGCATATTTAGTGTAGCTCCTTGCTTGCGAGTACTTTGGATGAGTACTCACGGTTGCTTTTCTCCCTCTTTTCCCCCTTTCCTTTCTACCTGGTTGTCACAACCAGATGCTGGAGCCCAGGAGCCAGACGCCACCGTCGACGACGACTCCTACTACACCGGAGGTGCCTACTACTACGTGCAGCCCGCTGACGACGACCAGGAGTAGTTTAGGAGGATCCCAGGCAGGAGGCCTGCGCCTCTTTCGATCTGTATCCCAGTTTGTGCTAGCCTTCTTAAGGCAAACGTGTTTAACTTATGTCTGTACTCAGATATTGTTGCTTCAGCTGGCTCGTCTATGATCGAGCACTTGTATTCAAGCCCTCGAGGCCCCTGGATTGTATTATGATGCTTGTATGACTTATTTATGTTGTAGAGTTGTGTTGTGATATCTTCCCGTGAGTCCCTGATCTTGATCGTACACATTTGCGTGCATGATTAGTGTATGATTGAATCGGGGGCGTCACAAGTTGGTATCAGAGCCGACTGCCTATAGGAATCCCCCTTCCATCTCCTTGGCCGAAGTTGAGTCTAGACATTACAAAACTTTTACTAACATGGCTGTGTGACTTATGGGCCCACGTCGCCATTTGGGTGGTATTAGGATCTTTTACTCCTCGATCTTTACTCCAGGACTCTGATCTCTCTTCTATTCGGGTTAAATGATTTTACTAAATCTGACTCTAGGTTCTCGTAACTACTTATCCCGGAGAGCCCCTTATCACAGATGATCGCCGACTGCACCAGAAGATGTTGAAGATACTCTTCGATCATTCCCGAGACCCTTGTGCCCTCTGCCTTTTCAATTCCCTACTACCGATATATCCATATGGATAACGACATACACTTGTTGTTCATACAATTACTCTGAGTTTCTCTTGTTATTACCAGATACATCGAATTGCTCTCCGGCTTTTAAGAATCCCTTGTACCACTGCCTTGTAGTTCCTTGCCGCAGAAATACCCATACGGATAATTACTCGCACCTACCGAGTATCGACTCATCCCCAGTTGATTCATGTATTTCACAATAGTCTTCAAAATACTATTCGATCTTCCGAAAATCCTCAGGAGCCTATTGCTCTTGAAATTCGTGTTTGCTTGCATTATGGTTAATCCCATAAGTCTCGTAATCTTATTGGCATCCCTTGTCATTATCATTTTGAGTCCGTAGATTCAATATGTTGCGAATGCTCGCAATCCTCAGTCAGATCCTAGAATTCATCCTTCTGGCTCAGACGTCATTTGAATGTGAGCTGGTTCTTGACCAATCAATGCCTTGATCGGTTGTGCTTCTAAGTCTATTGAGCTTATTCATTTTAGATCAGAACGTTTGCTTTTGATCCCTTGATTTGGAAATCATAAAATCCTTTGCAATTGAGCTTTGTATTAGTCAGTTGTTCTCTAATCGGATCTCCTTGCATTCTTTCTTCCTCTGGTTGAGTACCGATGCTCACATCAGACCCCTTGAAGACCACCGGATCCTTTGTTGGATTTTATCTGATAATGTCCTTCATATTCAAATAACCTTGTGAGCCTTTCCATGGATATATAAAGCCTTTGGTAAATTGTATCCTCTGCTTTCTCAACCATGCTCTGTTTTCGAGCTGGTGGTATTTACTATTGAAGCTTGTGGTATATGTTTCCACGATACCTTGACGGGTTGAACCTATGCCTTCCTTAATATGTGTGAACTCGAAAGTTTTCACGAGTCATACTCTTCTGGTATTTTGCCAGATAAAATTTCAACACTACAACTTCTTCGAAAGTGAGGAGTGGATGAAAGGTTATGCATTGGAGAAGTGGGAGTCGACCTTGAACTTTGTGTTCATGCCCATGGACACGATGTAGATCTTATCATTAAAGCTTCTCTTAAATTAATTATTCCCTGGGTATAAGTTCATCTTATATCTGGGATCTGGCCTTTTTCAATCGTGGTTCTGACCATGTTCTCCTTTAAATACCATTTCTCGTGCAAGTTTAAGCACTTGTCCTCTGCAGAGCAATACCCCCGTCCAACCTCTACTTTGGTCTGTCGTCGAGTATTACCCCCCTGGTATCTCGACAATGCCAAGGAACTACTTAACTTCTTATGAGTTCTTCATCAACTAATATTCTTGCCGATTCCATTTTTCCAACGGGTTCTGAGTTGTTAGAACCCCTCAAGGACACCGATAAGTGAATCAATTCCGCACTCCGATTCAATAACTCTAAGTAATTTTTGTTGCTTACGAGTTTAATAATCCTTCAAGTCATTCCTAGCCTGCTCGACTATGTCATTATCGTGCCGATTTTAACTGTGCTACCTGCACCTTCCCAGCACACAAATTTCGACAGTGAGCTAATCTTGCGTCAATCTTCCTCGTCATATCACTTCTCCTTGAACAGCAAACTTGATTTCGAGTTTGTGTCCTACCCGTGGTTCCAATAACCTTTTGCTTTCATCATTCCTTTGACTTGATGTCATCGTCGATCAATTACATCTTCTTGAAAACCTCTCGACAAATTTGTCGTGATCATTGTCAACAATTTGACTTCTTCCAAGTTGTGTGTCGAAATTCAGGATGAGAAATACCATCCTTGCCCCTCAATGAATTGTGTTATCATCGACAACATTCTTGCCTCCCCCCAACACAAACTTGTTCATATTTTGTGTTGTATCTTGATTTCCCTGCTATCCAACTCATGTTATGTTCTACCGTGGAGTATTACCATCTTTGATGTCAAGAATGTCGTGAGCATTACTCCACCTCTTAAGAATTCTTGGTACAGTGATACTTCTCACCATCACCATTCTTTCTTGGTCCCCGTGTTGTTTCTAAACGAAATACCGACAAATGGTCTGTGATGTGTAAAATTCAAAAATTCTAGCAACCCTATTTGCTTTGACGTTAATGGTCGATAGCTTCATTCTAAGTCTATTGCTTATTGAATCATCATTCAAACATTGATCGTGCTACCTAGTCCAGATTTTCGGGTGCACTTTTCAACCAATGTTTAATTGTGTATGTCTTCTTCGAGCATACATCATTATATCATTTGATCTGGCAAATGTTATCTCCTTGTTCACAAAATTGTGGAAATCCATCCTTTGGAAATCTCGATGATTTGTTGCTGAGTCCATCAGCCACCTCCTCATCCTCTCCTTGGTTTACTGATGAACTTTTATTTTGGAACTCGCTTCCATAGTTCATTTCCCAAGAACCATAAAATGTTGTCTCGTCAAATTGTGTCGCACCTTTTCTTCCCAGACATCCTGAGTCTGAGGTATCCTAACACCGACCAGATCTGAATCTCGGTCAGATATGATGGTTGGAACACTTTCCAAGAGTCACAACATTGGTCTTTATATGACCCGGTAAGGTGATGTCATGCCTAGCACACCTGACCGAAGGACCTATTGTTATAGTTTACTTTTTAGCAAGCTTAGTGATTCTTCCATGAGGAAATTGTAACACTTATTCTATAAGTTATTCTTGATGGATCCTTTGTGAATCCAAATTCTGATCTTTACCCAATGACCATGTCAATGCTATCTCGAAGCATGTCTGTGGTACTCCGATTTTTTTACAAGAACATTTGAAGCCCAATGCTAAATGATTCTTGCTCAATTATCCAAACACCGTTGTATGGGTAATGTCATGAAATTTCTCTCCCCTTACCTAAAAGAGTTTTCTACATTATATCCTGTTATGGATATCATGCTCTGCTTGTCCTTGGGAAGGATATACCCTTGAAATATGTGTTTTAAACACATTTTCCTTTCCATTGTTCTGTTTAATATGATAATCATATTTTCCTTTCCATTGTTTGGTTTAACCTTTCTTGTGATATGTATGATCTAAGCAGTAATATTCTCCTGCCTATGTAAACACCTCGGTGTACAATTCTGTCAGCAAGACCCTGTTACTATTGTTGATGGCATTCAGGTAGCCACCGATGGACGAGAACTTTGCCTATTGGTCCGCCTCGTTCAACGAGCAGGAAAATGGTTCTCTTCGTCCCTCGCCCTTGGTATCGACGTTGTTGCCGACATAACTGACATGCTACTCTCTGACATGCCTTGCCATCATGACCGTGCAAGATGTCACCGCTCCTATTTTTAACCCACATGGTGGGCCCATAACCCACAGTTCCACATGATCGAAACCTGACTCTCCTATACACCCCCTGTTTCCAAAAGTTATTCCTCATGCTTGGCTTTGTATGTAATTCACGAGCCACCTTCCGAGAGATCATCAATTCTGGTATCGGACAGAATACTTATTCCCATTGCTTTGAACCCCTTTCACGCTCTGTTTCAGGCATCGAACGATTGCTTGCCCGCTTGAAACTTTCCATAATACCTCCTCGCTTTGCTCTCGATAATGTCTTAAGTTTCAATTCGAGAGTTACCTTCCGCCACCTTCCCTGATGTTATCTACTAGATAAGCAAACATTATAGCGGTCCGTTCTTCCGTAATACCCCCTTATCCTTTTGTAAGTACGATGGAGTTCTTGAAGAAAGGACGACAACTTCATCATGATGCATTGGAATAAAGAATTCAAGACATCAACGAAAGGAATTAACTTCTTTCGGAAGATCCGTTAGAATATCGTAACTAGAACTTTCCCCCTTACTCCCCTCTTAAATCTCGGGACGAGATTTCTTGTAGTGGAGGAGAATTGTGACGCCCGGATAATTAGACTACAGTAATTCCCTGCTAATGATGCCACGTCACCTCTGTCACTGTAGTTAATCTTGGGTTAGTTCAAAACCGATTCAAATTTCAAATTCAAAATCAAGTCAAACAATTAAAGTTTTAAAAAGTCAAAACTAAAATGTTCATCTTGTGCCAAATAATGCATATTTAATATTGGTGGTGAACCAACATATTTGGAAAGTGTTTAACTGGCCTAAACTATTTGAAACAGAAGTTAAAAAACTAAAAGAAAGAGAGGAGGTGAGAGAGAGAAAGACCCCTACCCCCTGGGCCTCGGCCCGTCCCAGCAAGCCGGCCCACCTTCCCCGCTGGGTCGCCCCTCCCTGTTCCTCCGACCGTGCCCACGGTCGCCGCCGAAGCCACCTCGCCGACAACGCTGCTACAGGCGCCGTGGGGAGGATAAGGACGCCAGCATCGGCGCCCTGGCTTCCGCCGAGATCTTTTCCCCCTCACCCACTTCCCCCTTCTCCCTCTCACTCTCCTTCGTTTTGGAGAGGAGGCCGACACGGTCGCCGCCGTGCCTCGCCCGTCCTCACGGACACCGAGCCCCGAGTGCCTCTCCGACGAGCCCGACTGCTCCACCGACTTCCTCTACTTCCTCTCCGCCTCTGGATCGAGCCCGGCGCCACCACAGCCTCGGGATCGAGCTCCTCCCCGACCCCGGCCGTCGTCGATCCCCGCCGCCGTACGCCTCCGATAAGCCTCCCCGAGCACGCTGCTACTTCCCTACGGCTCTCGGTGAGCCACCACGTCTCTCCCCTCGCTCCCCCCGCAGGGATCCACCATCGTAGCCGCCATTGCCATCGCCGCCCGAACGCAGCTCTGCCGCATAGCTCGCCGCCGTTGCTGTGGGCATCGTCATGCTCACCCGAGCACAAGAGCATGCTCAGGACCGCTCGCTGAAGCCGCCCATGCCACTTGCTTCCCTCCCCGTGCCCCTTAGCACCTACCTCGACGAACGCCCGAACGCGTCCCAGCCTCCGCTCGCCGCCGGTGTGCTTTCGGTGACCAAATGGTCACGGGCTCGCGATCGTTGGTCTCGCCGCAAAGCGTACGCCTTGCCCATCCTCTCAGTTCGCTCACGAACGCGCCGCACCACCGTTGCCGTTGCTCGCCCGAAGCACCTCACCGCCGGCGAGCTCGAAGCGCTTGCCCCCGTCTGTTCTAGCCATTCCGGCCACCACCATTGGACGCGCGATGCCGAGCCGCGTCGAACGCGCCCAGCCACAACCCCGCAGACCCCCTGTGCGCGAAACCCGCGCCCCTCCTGAGCCGCGCCTCCGCGTTTGGCTCGTCAGAGTCAACTCCGGCGCGTCTCCGGCCGGTGTCCGACGTGGCGTCCACGAGGCACCACCTGGGCCACTGACTGGTGGGCCCAGGGGTCCCCTTTGACCTGTTGACTTGGGTCAACACTGACGTGACCGCCCCCAGTGCCACTGACATGTGGGCCCCACGCTAATTAAACAGGTTTTATAAATAGATAAAATGTTAATTAATCTGTTAATTAGTTTTAATCACTAATTAGTCACTGACTAACGGGGCCCACACCCCTAACTAGTACTGTTAGTCAAATTAATCCACTGTTAACCCATAGAGGCTGACATGTGGGTCCCAGTGGCCCCACTGGTCAGGTTTGACCTGGTCAGTGTGACTGTTGACTGCTGACGTCATCTTCATGTCATGCTGACGTCATATTCCTTTTCTGTTATTTCTGTTAATTTAAATAATTCCAGAAAATGTTTAGATCTTTAAAAATTCATATAAAATAATCCGTAACACAGATGAAACTGTTTTCTACATGAAAGTTGCTCAGAAAATCCAACGAATCCGGATACGCGGTCCGTTTACCTGTCAGATGCCTCTAACAATCTGAACATGGAACATTCCCCCTCTAGTCATTTGTCTGACACAGGTCCAGAACCGGGAATACATTCCCGGTTGAATTCCCCCTCCACCTTTATCGTGTAGCCATACGTTAGGTCACACCCGGCACAGCATATTACCATGTTATGCTTTGTGATGCTATGTTTGCTTTATATTTACTGTTTCTTCCCCCTCTTCTCTCCGGTAGACCTCGAGACCGATGCTGCCCCTATGATCGACTACGTCGATGATGACCCCTCCTTGCCAGAGCAACCAGGCAAGCCCCCCTTGATCACCAGATATCGCCTATTCTTCTCTATACTGCTTGCATTAGAAGAGTGTAGCATGTTACTGCTTTCGGTTAATCCTATTCTGCTGCATAGCCTGTCATTGTTGCTACAGTTGTTACCCTTACCTGCTACCCTACTGCTTAGTATAGGATGCTAGTGTTCCATCAGTGGCCCTACACTCTTGTTCGTCTGCCATGCTATACTATCGGGCCGTGATCACTAGGGAGGTAATCACGGGTATATACTATATACTTTATATACATGACACATGTGGTGACTAAAGTCGGGTCGGCTCGTTGAGTACCCGCAAGTGATTCTGATGAGGGGGCTGAAAGGACAGGTGGCTCCATCCCGGTAGAGGTGGGCCAGGGTTCCTGCCGGCCCCCGACTGTTACTTTGTGGCAGAGCGACAGGGCAGGTTGAGACCACCTAGGAGAGAGGTGGGCCTGACCCTGGTCGGCGTTCGCGGATACTTAACACGCTTAACGAGATCTTAGTATTTTATCTGAGTCTGGCCATTTGGTCTATACGCACTAACCAACTACGCGGGAACAGTTATGGGCACTCGGCATCGTGGTATCAGCCCAAGCTCTTTTTGACGTCAGCGACTGAGTGGCGCGCACCGCATTGGACCGTAAGCTCGCGCTTGTATTAAGGGGGCTAGGTCTGCTTCCGGCCTTGTACGCAACATGCAGGTGTGCAATGGGCCCAGACCCCTGCGCGCATAGGAATTAGACCGGCGTGCTGACCTCTCTGTTGAGCCTAGGTGAGGCTGCGACGTGTTGATCTTCCGAGGCCGGGCATGACCCAGGAAAGTGTGTCCGGCCAAATGGGATCGAGCGTGTTGGGTTATGTGGTGCACCCCTGCAGGGAAGTTTATCTATTCGAATAGCCGTGTCCCTCGGTAAAAGGACGACCCGGAGTTGTACCTTGACCTTATGACAACTAGAACCGGATACTTAATAAAACACACCCTTCCAAGTGCCAGATACATCCCGGTGATCGCTCTCTAACAGGGCGACGAGGAGGGGATCGCCGGGTAGGATTATGCTATGCGATGCTACTTGGAGGACTTCAATTTACTCTCTTCTACATGCTGCAAGATGAAGGCTGCCAGAAGCGTAGTCTTCGACAGGACTAGCTATCCCCCCATTATTCTGGCATTCAGCAGTTCAGTCCACCGATATGGCCCTTTACACATATACCCATGCATATGTAGTGTAGCTCCTTGCTTGCGAGTACTTTGGATGAGTACTCACGGTTGCTTTTCTCCCTCTTTTCCCCCTTTCCTTTCTACCTGGTTGTCACAACCAGATGCTGGAGCCCAGGAGCCAGACGCCACCGTCGACGATGACTCCTACTACACCGGAGGTGCCTACTACTACGTGCAGCCCGCTGATGACGATCAGGAGTAGTTTAGGAGGATCCCAGGCAGGAGGCCTGCGCCTCTTTCGATCTGTATCCCAGTTTGTGTTAGCCTTCTTAAGGCAAACTTGTTTAACTTATGTCTGTACTCAGATATTGTTGCTTCCGCTGACTCGTCTATGATCGAGCACTTGTATTCGAGCCCTCGAGGCCCCTGGCTTGTATTATGATGCTTGTATGACTTATTTATGTTGTAGAGTTGTGTTGTGAAATCTTCCCGTGAGTCCCTGATCTTGATCGTACACATTTGCGTGCATGATCAGTGTACGATTGAATCGGGGGCGTCACATATATACACACTGGAGCCTCAGCGCTTGTAGTTGCTCTCTTCACACTCTCTCACCCTCTCCAGATCTAAAAAAGACTTCGTTGGCCTCTCTCTCTCTCCGCTCACTGCTGGTCAATGAGTCGGCAGGATCCGTTTGTCGGGAAGGGAAGGAGGCTTCACGTTGTCGCCGTCGGCGAGGGAGGGAATCCACTACTGGCGCAGCTGTTCTCTTTCACCCAGCGGCGGCGCGGGAGGGCCTCCGACCCCTTCTTCCTTGCTGCCGTACATAGTGTGGGAAGATTGGCCTCCGGCCGCCCACTGAGCGACACCCCGAGAACCTTAAGGTATAATTTACTTATTCCACATGCATTGCTCTAGCTGCATGTGGGTTTTTTCCACTTCTACACTCGAATCTAGGTGTTGGATCAAACAGGAAAGTAGTGGGGAAAGTTGTACAGCATGAATCTAGGACGTGTTTCAAAGAGGAAAGGAAGTGGGGAAAGTTGTATAGCATGAATCTAGGACGTGGTTCTAAGAGGAAAGGAAGGGGGAAAGTAGTACAGACTGGCTATCCAGCACCTACGTTGGTCGAAAAGGGAAAACAATGACAAACACAGTAGGCACATCTGTAACGAACTGATCTTTTTGTTTTGGGGGACAAGGCTGTAGAGTTTGAGCAGGACTAGATTTGCTGCCCTCACATAGGGAAAGGTGTCTAAAGATAACAAAACTGGACCAACACAAATATGCTCCTTGGTTGTTTGTTCTTTGTTGCAACAGAGTGTGCATCACCCCTTTATACATTGGTAGATGCACATGGTGCTGGTGTGTCCACTGTCCCGTGCAACTCTTTAGTTGTTGTTAATCTAAGGCCCTGATTGGTTAAGAAGTCCTAGGACTTTTTTTAGTCCCAACTAAAAAGTCCCTAGTCCCTACCTTCTTGGTTCTAGGGACTAAACATGGACTAGAGGTTATCAAATGACATGCTAAAAGACCATGTTACCCCTAGTAATGAACTAATAGATATAAGGTGCGATGCGGGGCAGGGGCAACTGTTGGAAAAGTCCCAAAAAGATTCTCCCTCAGGGTCTTCTTTCTTTAGTCCCAAATGCCCACTTTTAGTCCCTAAAAGTCCCTCCTGTTTCGTTTAGATGGGACTAAAAGGGACTTTTTTTAGTCCCTACACCAAAAAGTCCCTGTAAACAAACACCCTCTAATAATGCCGCTGGAAAATTGAAGCAATGCCACAGTTAAAAGCAAATTACATTTTTAACAAATTTTTTTGTCAATATAATCCCTCTGTTAATATGAATCAATGCCACCGTTTGAGAAATGCTACTGTCTTGCTTTCTTTCCCATTTAGATAAGTTAGATGCTTCTTTTTGTTGGCTTCTGTGTCATCCACCGTTATTGACCACTACTTGTTTCCTTTGCACCTCTGTGTAAACATGGTTATCTACTTCACCTCGTTGCTATTGTGACCTTTTGTTGCACTGCACAAAACACTTTTGTTTTAAGAGTGTTCTGTGCAGTTCAACCAAAATGTCACACCGACAACGTTGCTTGATTGCTTGATCTTAGTGGAACTGCACAAGAGGAGATCTGACTTCCTATAAGTGGTGGCAAATTTGGTTCAGATCTTCTTCTTGTGAGTTGTTTGAATTCCGCGGCATGAGAGGTCAGTACTAGCCTTCTTTCACATGATTGTGCAGTGTGCTTTCATATGTTGTGCTACTTATACGGTAATGTTGCTTGATTTTAGTGAACTGCACAAATGAAGACAAGACTTCCAATCTGTATGTGCACCGTAATATCCCATTGAGGTAAGATAAGGATATTTCACAACTGTTTGCCTGTATTTTGCCACTTTCATCAAAAAATTAATGTCATTGTTTAGTGCTATACTTGTGCTCCCTAATTGACATGCCAAATCTTACATTGAAGGCGAAGCTTGTCTGTTATTGAACCAAGTGATGAAGGGGAAGAACAAGCGGAAGAAAAAACAAAAATCAACTCTCGGTGCTGTAATGGCACTGGAACTGTGATGACACAAGTAATGATATATTTTGCATCTTAATTTATTGATATGGCTGGAACAAGCAATTTTCTTGCCACTGATTTGATGCCACTCTTAATGTAATATGTAATTATCTCTACTTGTGCAAACAGGGATCTTCTTTGAAGATAACATATATTTTAGTGGAACTCCATAAGATGTTGGAAACATTAAACTAATCGAGGAGTATATAGTAAGCATGGCAACCACAGTAGATAACAACAGATGGTTCCAGAGAAGTGCTTGATCTGTATTCTCTACACAATAAGCCTCCTGACAAAGGTTGGTACTCGCCCACGGATTTCATCCATATGATTGAGCTTTTTCATCTCTATTGGTGTTGTGCTACTATTTAGATATTGTCATGAGAAAACGGTATTGTCCTTGAGAAGTGCTTCATCTGTGTTGTTTTAAATATTTCCTTTCCTTTTTTTTGAGCAAACAGGGATGCTAGCATTTAGTTTTCCTATTGTCTTTGCACAACATGATCATCCTCCTCTGAAGAAGAATATGGAGCACGTGAAGTGCCTAGTTCCGATTATGCCAGGATAAAGAAGCCAAGCCTCTCTTCTTAAGAAGGGAGCAGTTGAAGGATGGTTACATTATTGCCACAAGAACAAACTAACTTCAGCTCCGAAGGACTCACGGATCTCCATCTTTGTTCCTGTGTGGCCAATACAATGTTGTGTTAGGATTCCTTCCGGTGAGTTCCATTTTTTTAAATGTGTGCTCTGCATGGATCATGTAGGTAGCCTGTTTAAACTGTCAATTCATCGTACAATTTGCTTTATACTAATCACTTTTTTTGTATTTGTGCAAACAGGGGGTACTCAGCTTGATTTCAATGGGAACTGCACAAAATGTTCATGAATACATCAAATCATTCATTTCCACCACAAGAAAGGAGGTGCCGATATGTTCAAGGCATTGCAACATATAAAGGCGAAATCATACAAGCTATGCGCGAATTTGGTTGATTTTGGTGGAACTGCACAAAATGAACAGCTGGTTTATTTAGCACGAGGTGCCATGTCAATGTCCGAACTTATGGCAAACCCTGCCCATTACACAATCGTAGGCATTTGATATTTTGGAATGCGAAGACCTCGTCAAAGTTTGCTCATTAATGTACGCAAAACAACACGCATTTGACATTTTGGAATGGGACAACCTTGTCAAATTTTGCTCATTGATGTTAGCAAGAAGACATGCGTTTGATATTTTCGAATGGGACGCCCTTTGCTGTCAACATCATCGATCGATTTTTCTTTATTCTTTAGTTGTGAAGTAAATATTGGCTCTGACTTGTGAATCGCTGAGATGCATAATCGTCGATTGTTTTGAATTTTCTCTATGAATTCCCAGGCCTGTGTGTTTGTTTCCAATGTACAGGAACGCTAAAAAGCTGCTCAAATTCTTTGTACTCCCTCTGTTCCTTTTTACTTCGCATATTAGATTTCTTTCAAGTCAGTTGATTTTACATTGTGAATGTTCATACTTTTTTCTATAAGATTGGTCAAAGTAGAGATACTTTGACTTTAGAAAAAACTTGTATGCAGACTAAAAAGGACCGGAGGGAGTACATGTGAAACTGCTGCAAATGAGGTGATCACCCTGGGAATAATACTAGTACGTATTGTTTTGCATGTTCATCCAATGCTAGTGATACAAGAATTTGAACTAATCGAACTAGATTCATTCATACACGGTCGTATTTCATATAAACATGCCGGATTTCATTACATTTCATACATTCTTCAACTAAAAAGGGGTGCGCTGGAGGTATAATTAATTAACCGAAGCTACCCATCCGTGTCCGGCTGAGCCGAACAGAAGCTTCTTCTCTAGCGCAGCTCTCCGACTCCACGTCGCCGCCAAGAAGCTAATCGGCCGTCATTGGTCAACTCGCCTAGCTTGGCTTCAACCGGAGGGTAGCAGTGGTGGCCTTACTTGGACCCGAGCGGCAGCGACCTACCATGTTCTACTCTTCCTCGTTTTCTGTGTGGCGCGGCCTCATTGGCAGCGGGGCGGGGCGGCGCCTCGGCCGAGCCGGTGGTGTCCTCTGCCTCGTTGTTGGCGTGGCGGGGCCTCGGCGGAGCGTTGCCTCGTCGACGCCAGCGGAGCGGGGACTCAGTGGAGCCGACATTGTCCTCTGCCTCGTCCTCAGTCTCGCCAAACAGCGCCTCGCCCGCTTCATCGCCCTCTTGGTAGGCGGCCACAACCTCCGCCACCCGCATGCGGTACCGCCAGCGTGCGAGGCGGCTCTCGCGGGCGGAGCGGTACGAGTCGAGCGGTGCCTCCTGCTCTGCGTCGATCTGCTCCTCCGCCTGCAGGTGCTCCTGGAGGAGATGGTGGTTGTAGGCGGCGTCGGCCTGTGCCTCCCGAAACTGCTCCTGACGCTTCTGCCTCACCATGTCCATGTATTGGGCACGAGCCTCAACGATGGTCATGGTGCAATGCACCGGCGAGGATGGCGCGGAGGAGGGGGCTGGCACTAGATTGTCAACTACCATGTTCTCCATTGGGACATCGTCGTCCTCCAGCTGCCTGGCGGCCAACCAGTCGACTGCAATGGCTGCCATCTCCTCGTGGTCCATCGTCCGCCCGTCTCGAAGAGCGCTGGAGCACGAGGAAGCCATGGTGGGCAGTAGTGGTGTGGACAGGAGAAAGGGGACGGAGGCGGATGACTGCGGCTATGGCCGGCGCAACAGTTTATATAGCAATGGTGGGCGGCGAAGGGACGAATGGGTGGCGCCAGAGTAGCCGCCTCGGCAACTGCGTATCATTAATGTGGGTGGCTGACGGACGGACGACACTTGTGTCGTTTGAACGCGGAGCAATCGCGTGCACCGGAAAGCAACGCGGGCGGCGCTGACCGCTTCAGGCGGAAAGCGCGCGGGGGCGAGGGAGGCAGTCTGGGTGGGCCAGGGTGGTCAGACTCGTGCTTGGCAGCGGGTCGGTCTAGCAGCCAGACATGCTGGCTCGTCAGCGAGCTTGCTGAGCTGAGCGACGACAATCAGACGATGGGCGTAGCTTCCGACCAGGAGCCGGCGCCACTGTCTAAGCCGGTTCATGCCGTGTTCACCATAGAGCAGGTGCAGCCGCACTTTGACGCCCTAATGGCGGAAGAGCTACCAGTGTAGGAGGACCTGTCCTGCAACCTCCGTCTCCCCAACGAGCACCGGCGGACAAGCGAACAACAATGCCGTCGCGGACATGTGGCCCTATGATCCTGGCTTCCTGAATGAGCAGCGGGCGCTGTATCAGACCATCCGTAGGGCTTGCGAGGCCCTCTCCATCGTCCTTCGAGTTGTTGCGCTCGCCGTGGCGCAGCCGTCTCGCGTTGTCAACATGGTCAACGGACATGAGGAATGAGGAGATGACTTTACTTGGAGAGGATGATAGTGGGGACCCACCAGGGCCATAGCCGCACGTACGCAAGTGCCTCCTTATTATATACAACTATAATATTTTTTGCTTCCTCCTGGTTTCCTGACATCACGGTCCCACACCATTGTCAACCTATGTAGTCAATAAACGAGAGAATTGCACAAGGAGCGGCCGACAACTGCGACCAAGCAACTCGAGCAGTATTTGTGTTTTTGAGGTGTGAGCACTGCAGAGTTTTTCTTGAGCGATGTTTTTGTTGTTGTTCAGAGGAGAGCAGGGTATTAACTGGGCGGGTTGTGGCCTGTCTAGCCCAGGCCAGATATCCAGCCCAGATATTAACTTTTTCAAGCTGAAAATGGCTAGCCCAGCTATACTTTTTTTGAGGAATACCCAGGCAAGGTCAACTTGTTATTCTCCGCCCCACTGGGCTGGAAATCTTTCCTAGGAGGGATGCATTAGGCTTAATAAGAAAATGGGCTTTAAGAAATAATAAATGGGCTGTAATTATAAAAACTGGGCAGTAACTGTAAAAAATGCACCAAACACGTAATTAGTTTCAAAGATTATTATTTTTGGATTTGGAAAATTTTAATTTCATTAATTGTTGCGCGTGCAATATTTCGTTGGATTTTTACGTAATACAAATTTATTTTGAACTTATATTTAATATAACTAGAAATTTTGGGATAAAAATATTTCAGATCCCATCAAAATGTTGGAAATTTTATTGAATTCTGTTTTGAGCGGTTGGTTGAAATTATTAATCGTTGTCCTAGCTAGAAAATGGGTTGTACTTTTAACAAACTATAAATGGGCTGTAGTAAATTCCATTAGAATTAAAAAATGGGTTGTAGATTCTTACAAATCGCAAATGGGCTATATGTTCTCTGCCCCACACTTCTTGGCCTACTAAGTTGACGCGTCCCCCAAAAAATTAAGTTGACGCGTATGCAAGGCTTTGTCAACTTACAGTCAACACAGGTTCAAGGAGCAGTGGCCGTTGGATGTCCATCCAACGGATGCGTGCTTCTTCTTCAATCTTGGATATTCTTGCTTCAGCCGCCTAAAAAATGATTCCTCCCCCTGACATCTGGGGCGCACCGTTTCAGAGGCTGACCTGTGGGCCTACTGAGTTGACGCATACCAAGGGCTTTGTCAACTTAGTCAATATAAACGATTCTAGCTGCAGCGACTATACGATGTCCATCTAACGGCCGTCGTGCTTCTTGAACCTCTGGTCTTCTTTCTCCAGCCGCCCAAACCAGTGCCGGCCGTTCCACCTTCTCCTACCTCCCGTGTCTGGCTGTGCTGCCACCGCTGGCCATGCCATCCCTCTATACTCACCCACACCTCCTGTTATTCTCCGGCGACGGCAGCCTCACACCGCAGCCGATGCAGTCAACCCACATACTCCCCTCTACATGGGCATCCACTGCCGCATCTACCCCGGCTCCGCGCCGTTCCCTTCCTAGGCCTCGCCGTCGTCCACCGCCTTGGTGCTCTCGGCGCAGCGTGGTGAACATGGTCAACGAAGGACAACCATCGGAAGAGGACTTTAGGTGGTGAGGCTGACAGCTGGACCCACCAGCTACATCTTCGAACACAAGGAAGTGCCTCCTTATTACTTGCAAAATGAAAATGATTCCTCCCCCTGACAGCTGGGACCGAGCAGCTATATCTTCGCATGCAAGGAAGTGCGTCCTTATCTCCCTGACCACTGGGACCCACCCTGTCAAAGCGTACGTAGCGTTGTCTGTCTGGTCGCGAACGTGTACGTACATACTGGTCGATCGGTCTCTCTGCAAGTATGAACCGTGGCAGAGTAAGTAGCGGCATGTGTCGTTGTAGATCACCCGACATAGCAGTTCACACAGTCCCATCTAAGTCATGTATGCGTATGTACAACCATAGGGCAAAAAATACGGCCACGTACGTACATACGGGCGGGGTCTCGAGCACGTACTCGCGCATATATACGGACGGCCAGGGCTTGTGTACATGGAGAGGCAACGGACGGCAGCAACGACGTCCTCTTCATCGGGCAGCGAACCGGTTGGGTCGGAATGGAGAAACAGCGTCCTGTTCATCAGGAGGCAGCCGACTTGGTCGGAATGCGTCCTGTTCAACGGGAGCCAACCGGCTTGGACGGAACAGCCGAAACGGGGTCTGCCGTACCGCAGAACGGAGGAAACGACCTTCTGTTCGACCGGCCACGGTCGAACGGGATCCTGTTCATCAGGAGGGGTCTGGCGTACCGCAAAACGGAGGAAACATACTTCTCTTGGACTTCCTACGGTCAAAACAGGGTCCTGTTGATCGGGAGGGGCATGGAGTACCGCAAAATGGAGGAAACTGACTTGTGTTGGGGCGCCTATGGTCGAAATAGGGTCCTGTTCATCCACCATCTACTGCCTCGCTTCAGCCTCCATGGGATACTGTTCATCCACCGTCGACCTCCTCCACCCTCCACGGGCTACTGTTCATCCAGCCTCCACCGGCTGCTGTTCATAGAGCCTCCACGGGGTCCTGTTCATTCACCCCCAACCGGCTAGGGTGCGGTGGCCTCCTCGGGGTCCTGTTCATCCAGCGGCAACGACCTACTACCACAGGGTCCTGTTCATCCAACCCCCACCGGGAACTGTTCATCCACAGCCAACAAACCGGCTCGACTCACCACGTCTCGACTCGTTCTACGTACCGCGCGCACAGTAGCAATGGCCACTATTCATCGAGAGGCAACCCAACACCTGCTCCATCGGCTTTAGTAAGCAGCAACAGTGATCGCTCGGGTTCAGTTAGCAGGAGCAGCGAAGGAATTGCTCGGGTTCAGTCAGCAGCGAGTGAATCGCTCGGGCTCAGTTAACAGCCAAGGGATCGATCGCTCAGGTTCAGTAATGTGCGATCGCTCCGGGTTCAGTTAGCCAATGCCTCGCACACACACGCGTACACGAGAGAAACATGCAAACCACAGTGCATCGCTCGGCCCTGACCACCCACCATAACCGGGAACTCCACGATATTTCCTCTCCCTCACTTCTACCATGATTTTTTCCGCCATGGACGGCCCGAAGAATGTCATGTAGCCGCGTCTCCGGCCCGCCCAGGATGAAAAGCCCATTTTCTGTCATGATTTTTTGTCATAGAAGTAGGAGCCCACCACATCTATGATGATACCGGGTTTTGTCACAATTATCGTATAGAAGTGTCATAAGCATGACAGAATAAAATCGTTCCGCCCAAAATGAAATGGTGAAAGGCTAGAATCTAGGAGCGCAGAAACAGAAGGAAACAGAGAGAGAGATCCAATCTTGGAGGGGCTCCCGCCCCTCCGCCGCCATGCAAGCCAAGGACCAGAGAGGAAACCCTTCTCCCATCTAGGGGGAAGGTCAAGGAAGAAGAAGAAGGGGGCTCTCTCTCCCCCTCTCTCCTGGTGGCACCGGAACGTTGTTGGGGCCATCATCGCAATGACAATCTACACCAACAACTTCGCCGCCGTCATCACCAACTCTCTCCCCCACTATGCCTCCCCGTTGTAATCTCTACTTAAGCATGGTGCTCAACGCTATATATTATTTCCCAATGATGTATGGCTATCCTATGATGTTTGAGTAGATCCGTTTTGTCCTATGGGTTCATTGATGATCGTGATTGGTTTGAGTTGCATGTTTTATTATTGGGGCTGTCCTATGGTGCTCTCCATGTCACGCAAGCATGAGGGATCCCCGCTGTAGGGTTTGCAATATGTTCATGGTTTTCTTATTGTCTGTGTTGCGTGAGTGATAGAAACACAAACACGGATAACTAGGTTATGGCATATGGGAATAAAGAGGACTTGATAGTTTAATGCTATGGTTGGGTTTTACCTTAATGATCTTTAGTAGTTACAGATGTTTGCTAGAGTTCCAATCATAAGTGCATATGATCCAAGAATAGAAAGTATGTCAGCTTATGCCTTTCCTCATATAAAATTGCAATAGTGATTACCGGTCTAGTTATCGATTGCCTAGGGACAAATAACTTTCTCATGACAAAAAGCTCTCTACTAAAAATAACTTAGTTATTTCTTTATTTAAACATACCCTATCTTTTATTTACATGCTCTTTATTATCTTGCAAACTTATTCTATCACACCTACAAAGTACTTCTAGTTTCATATTTGTTCATGGGTACGTGTCAGTGCTATACAAATGGTTTTTAACCTCTTTCCGCGACGGCGTTCGGAACCGTCGCCAAGTGAGTGACGGCGATAGGGGGGTCCTTCCCACACGACCCAGAAACCGTCGGGGATATTCCCTCTTGGCACACATGCTCAGCTAAATGAGGTCGTGTGCGACCGGCGAGCGCTCAAATATGGAAATACGTACAGTAGAGCTAAAAAATACAATTATACAGGCGAAATTGTTTTCGGTCACAAGTCATCCCACATAGTCAGTCCCCGCTACACGTTTCCGTTCGTATGTACATCCCACACAGTTTCTCCAAGGAAAACGTTTCCGTTCACAGGTACATCACACACAATTTTCCCCGTTAAATCGTTTGTGATAGCGTTGCCATTGCACACAATATTAACAATTTTAACGTTTGCGTCACACACGGTGCATAGAAGAAACTGTGTGGCAAAGGCTATCCATCACACACAGTTTTTATGTGGTAAACGTTTGCGCAAGGTGGCCTAACGCAAACAGTTTTCAAGAGGATGTCGTGTGTGCAGTGGAGGTTGATCGCACACGTAGTGGATCCTAGAAACATTTTTGATCTCCACGTCTATTGCAGACGTTTCGCTTTCGCAAACCATGTGAAGTGTAATCCCTAATTAATCCCTAATTTAAAAATCACATGTGTTGAATTTGAAAGTAGTCAATCACTTATTTCATATCCAACCATGTTTATTACAAATATAGGTTCAACCACCAATGCATAATTCGATGCACATGTATATATACTGAAGAACTACAGAAGCACCAAGTAAAGAATGATGAACCTCAGTTGTACTAAAGACTGTAAAGAGAGAGGCAAAAGACATTCTGGTTGCTGGAGAAGGTGAAGCGGAATGCCCATATTGTGCCCTCCTCCATGCGTAATACACGCACGACTCTTGGCCAACCCCTTGTGATGGCTGCCCGTCCATCCTTCACTGTCTTCATTACGACTTCTCGATGCTCATTGTAGTTTGGATGAAATACTTTAACCTTCATCGCGTGTCCACCAATCATGTACTTTGCGAGGTAATCTTGAGTGAACTGCTTCGGGAACCACTTCGAACGAAAAAGATTCAGACATTGTTGTCTAACAACTCATTATGGGCAGTAAAAAGAGAAGGCTGCAGAGTTTGTAGTTACCATCCTACAGCTCACTGTTGTGTTGGATAGAGCATAAACAAATAATTTGCTTGCCACCAATCGTATCTTTTTGCTAATAACCCTTATCAGTTTCCTCACTTGACGCTTGTTCATGAATATCTCATTGCCCCATACGCAAAAAGGGTCGATGCGTGGATCCTTGCCAAGGGCATATGTACCTACAAGCAACAAGTAAATATTAGAAGCTAACAAGTGTCCAGGCCTGGATCTATATGCACTACATTATGGAACGACGGGGGGAGTACAAGCCGAGGGATGAAGCTAACCTCGGTGGAAAATGGTGGCCACTCCCGTTGTTGTCCTGCATAAGTAGTGGAAAGGCATGATAAGTACAACAACCTTAACATCAAACAAATATAGCAAAGGTAAACAACATCATCTCCAAATGATAGCTTGAATGTGTTGGTTTCAGCATGCTGTTAAAGCAGATATAAAATGGAAGGCAATGTTACCGACAGCAGGCTTAACAGCCATCAATTATTGCAATTCAAACTGGTATTGTTGAAAATAAATAGAACGTAGGTAATGCTTAAACATCACACTGGATAAATGTGTAAAACTGAAATAAAGGGCATGTGTTAACTACACCAGGAATAACTGGAACCAAATATAGCCGTTCAAACTGGTATTGATGTAGTCGAGCGGCACAGTTCCGACTTGCACATAATGAACAACACATTGTGAATGACTGAAATAAACAAGGCATAAATGACCAGTATAACAACCAAATATAGACATTGAAAACTGGATAGAGTCTCACTGCAACCAACCTAATAACAAGCAAATACAGATAAACAGGGCATATGCTTGAAAACTGGACAAATGCTCAATGCAACCGACCTAACAAGTAGATACAGATAAACAAGGCATCTGCTTGATAACTGGACAAATGCTAAAAAAGCAACCTAACAACCAAATACAGATAAACAAGGTATCTGCTTGATAACTAGACAAATGCTCACTGCAACCAAACTAAGAGCCAAATACATATAAACAAGGCATCTGCTCGATAACTGGAAAAATGCTCACTCCAACTAACCTAACAACCAAATACAGATAAACAAGGCATCTAATCACTATAAACAACCAAATATAGCCATTCATGAAACTGGAGTGGACAATTCATACATAAACATCACATAGCCCTATTGAACAATACATTTTCGCATAACTGAAATAATTAAACACGACACAGTTAAAGCACTGCACGGCAAATGCTACTATAACAAAGGGTACGGGTTGGCAAGCTAGAAAATGTAAGATTTGCTGATAGAATGTTGCCTCACATTTCATGGATGGGATCCTTCCAGTTGGAAGAGCATAGACCCATGGTGCGCTCTCTGATGTCACAAATGGCTGTTTCACCTTGGAAGAACCTTTGTGGGTGCCCTCCTCGTGGTCGTGGTCGTAGTCGATGAGATCTGACTTGGCAATTGAGGATCCCAAGCCGCCGCCGTAGAACGTGGCCTTTAGAAATCGAGGAGCCTCAGCAGCTTCCTACTCCAAGTGATCTGGTAATCGTGCTTCGTCTATCTTCTAGATACGTCGACTATTAGGAGCCGGCCAAGGAGCGGCCGGTCGACTGGTCAATTCGAAACGTCGGGGTCGAAGCCGCGTGGTGTGCATGCCGGGTGACAGGCTTGCCACCCGTTGCTCTTTCGCCACATGGTGCCAGTAGACCAGGCCGGCCTGCCAGCCCATGCGCACGACGGGAAGTTGCCGTAGGCCCAGGCCCGCCACTACAGGGCCTCAGCGCACGCACGGATCCGCTGCGGCCGAGGCGAACGGTTGCCCTTCTAGGGCTCATTAACCATGCGCCGTAAAGGTGCGGGCTATGCGGGGTCGTGCGGGCGTGGGTGCAGTTAATCCCAAGCCGCCGTTGTAGAACGTGTCCTTTAGAAATCGAGGAGCCTCAGCAGCTTCCTACTCCAAGTGATCTGGTAATCTTGCTTCGTCCGTCTTCTGGAGACGCCGACTGTTAGGAGCCGGCCAAGGAGCGGCCGGCCGACTGGTGAATTTGAAACGTCGTGGTAGAAGCCGCGTGGTGTGCTAGCCGGGTGACAGGCTTGCCGCCCGTTGCTCTTTCGCCACACAGCGCCAGCAAACCAGGCTGGCCTGCCAGCCCACGCGCGCGACGGGACGTCGCTGTAGGCCCGGACCCGCCACTACAGGGCCTCGGTGGGCGCGCAGATCCGCTGCGGCCGAGGCGAACGGTTGCCCTTCTGGGGCTCATTAACCGCGCGCCGTAAAGGCGCGAGATGTGCGGGCTCGTGCGGGGCGTGGGTGCAGTTAATCCCACGCCCCCATGTTTTGCCTCTTCAGCTCCGCCTCTGCTGGCCTATAGGTAGGGGGAGGGGGCGCAGTAGAATGCACGCGTGCTCCCCTCATCTTCCTTCTTCTTCTTCTTCTTCCTCTACACACTGCTGCTCCACGCCGCCCCGCTACGCGTTGTTGAAATGCCGCGGTAGCCCGTCGCCGTTTGTCCTTGCCGCGCCGCCGCGCCCTTGTGCGACCTCACCGCCCCGCCGCAGAGCTACCACGGCCATGGCACGTGGCGGGCGCTCCGGCGACTGGGATGGCTCCAACGTCCAAGACGAGGGCATCGACTTCCTCCGTGCGACACGGAGGATTCCCGGTGAGGGGTGCGTCGGAGTGCGGATTCCTTCAGAGCGGGAGATCTTGCCAGCTCCGTAGCCCGACGAGTTTGTGGTTTTTCGCAGCCACTTTCTCCACGGCTTCAGCTTGCCAGCGAGTGGTTTCTTCCGCGCCTTCCTTAATTCCTACGGCTTGCAGCCGCATCACGTCACGCCCAACACTGTGGTGCTCATCTCCGCCTTCGTCACCTTCTATGAAGGCTATCTTGGAGTTTTGCCCATGCTCGAGTTGTGGGGGCGATTCTTCTACCTCAAGCTTGGCACCGCGGCCAAGGGCGAGGCGGCTCAGTGCGGCGTTTGCGTCGCCGTGCGGCGCGCCGGCGGTGGAACCCGGTTTCTGGCTATAGTGGTGCTGGAGTCGGCCAAGTTGTCGAAGAAATCATATTTCTATGTCCGCAACTTGGATCCGACCCGGAACTACATCAACCTGCCGGGTTTCATGGCCAGCCCGCCTGCTGGGCCACGGAGCAATTGGGGCCAGCAGCCGCCGAAGCCACTGCCGGTTGGTGTCACCAACGTCCTCAACCGTCTGCGGGTGATGATGGAGGTGGAGGGCCTGAAGCCGACGGACCTGCTGGCCGCCTTCATCCAGCGTCGGGTGCCGCTGCTCCAATTTTGGCCCCACCTGATCTGTGACATGGGCGGCCGACAGGATCCGTGCCGGATGTCGACCAAGGAGATGCCGGCCGAAGAGGTCGTGAACCATGTCAACTAAATCTCCGGCAGCCAGCTCGACGTGGAGGGCTGGAGTTTTGGCAAGGAGCCCTACAGCCGGGCCAACCCGCCGCCTGAGGTTAGTACTCGGCCTTCTTCTTTGTTCTCTTTGTTGTTTGTGATGATCTTCATCAAGTCTGATCGTCCGGGTGCTGTGCAGCGTGCCGTCAGTCCCGATCACCGGTGGATGCCGGACCGGGAGGTCAGCGACATAGGCGACCCCGAGCTAGGGGCGGCCGCGCTGGAGGAGGACGACGCCATCGGGGGAGGCGGCGGTGGTGCAGGCGGAGCCACAGGAGGCGGCGTGGCAGGTGATGTTCGGGGGTGGCCGGACGATGATGAAGGCGGCGGCGACTCGTCGCCATGCCGCGGGCACCGACAGAACCGGGGTCGGCTCCTCGATAGCGCCGACTGGATCACCCGGCACGCCGAAGCGTTGGCCTGACGCCGGGTTGTTCGACAACCAGCCCAAGAAACCCAAGGCCTCGGCTACCGCGACCAAGCGGCAAGAGGCCATGAAGGCGGCCATCGTCAAGAAGTGCCCGAAGCAACGCCCAATGGTGTCCGCGTAAGTGCCTTCGTTGTTTTGTCTTGTGTTTGCTTTTCTTCTTTTCTTGCAAACTTCTTCTTAGCTTTTCTGGTCTTGTTGAGCAGGGCCCCACTTTCTCTCTGGCGGGCCCCGTCTGCCTCGGTTATTGGGGCAGCAAGCGGCCCCAAAGCCTCCCGCCTCGTGGACCCGATGACTGCCCTTCGGGAGGCGACGGAGAAGAACATGTTGGAGGTGCAGCAGGAGCGGGAATTCGCGGCCCGAGCGGAGGCGGAGGAGGCCGACGCGGCACGGGCAAAGGCCAACGAGGCGGCCAAGGCGCAGGCTGTCGGATTACGGGTTCCGGCAAAACCCTTCAGGTTCGAACTCTGGGGTGCGCACGAAGATCTCTCTCCCCCTATCTCACGCTCTCACCGCAATCTCAAAACTCAGCTCGCCGAACCCGAAGAACGAGGGACACAAGAGTTTATACTGGTTTGGGCCACCGATGTGGTGTAATACCCTACTCCGGTGTGGTGTGGTGGATTGCCTAGTAGGCTTGGATGAACAAGTACAAGGGAAGAACTACCTCCTGAGGAGAGGTGAGCTTGTGTTGTGAGGATGGTCCGAATGATCTCCCTTTCTATGATGGTGGCTAGTCCTATTTATAGAGGCCCAGGTCCTCTTCCCAAATGTTAGGTGGGAAGGGATCCCACAACAACCAATTTGAAGGGGGACAGCTAGTAGAAGCTATCCTAACAAAAGGTGGTCTTCGCCTGCCAAAGGCTCTGGTGGTGACGCCGCCGTGGGCTCCATGATGACCTCCGTCCTGCCATCCTGCTGATCTTGGTCTCATTGCACCGATATGGAAACCTTTGCCTGAGGCCTCGGGACTCCTCGCCTGCGCCTGCTCCTTTAGCACCAAAGAGGAAACGGGTACTCTGCGCCCGCAGGCGCCCGCCTGGTGCCCACCTGACCTTCGTAATCATGGCTCACGTCTTGGGAACCTCGCGAGGTGCCCCTTGCCTTGATCTCTCCGCTCCTCGCGAGCCAGCCTAGGGAGGCTTCCCCTGAGGAGGTCTTGTGTCATCCGCCTCGTGAGGCTTGGCCCCTCGCGAGGGTCTTGAGTGTTTGCTGGTGAAGATGAGCCGTACCAGGCCGCTGGTGGAGCCACGCTGTGGGCCGCAGGCAGGCAAGTCTGGGGACCCCCGTTCCTAGAACACCGACAGTAGCCCCCGGGCCCAAGGCGCTCGGACTTGGCTTCGAGGCGAAGCCAAGGGACAAGTGCGGAGCGCCGCGGGCCCTAACCGCCTGCGGCCTCGATTGACGCATGGCGACTGACGGGACGTGGGCATCTCCGCTTCCCCATGCCGCCTCGGCAACTGCCCGACTTGACGAGTCCCTGGTGCATGCAGAAAAGCCATCATTACCTGCGATCGTGTGGGTCGCCGGTTGGCCTTCTCCTGCTATAAATGGGGAGGGGGCGGAGCACCCATCGTCCATCTCTTCCTGTTCCGCTTGCTTCTTCTTCCTTGCTTCACTGCTAGCAGCGACACCCATGGCGCCGATGAAGAGGTTCTCTACCGTGGAGAAAGGCAAGGCTCGCCAAGAGGGGCTCGGCTCTCCTCCGCCCAAGAGGGGGTGCGGTCGCCCTCGTAAGCACGCCGCGACCCCTGCCATGGTTCCCCATGGACGAGGACGAGTCTCTTCGGGGTCCGGTGCCGCTCCGGGCGTCCGAAGCGGCGTGTCTCCTCCTGATGGAAGCCGCTTGGGGCGCGATGGCTTTGCTGACGGAGGGAGGCGTGCCATGGTCGCTAGCCCCCCCGGCCGTGCTTCCACTCGGCGGAGGTGCTGTCGGAGTTTTTTGTGTGGTCGGAGAACCCGACCAGTACCTGGCTCTAGCTTCCGCGCTTCTTTGCCGGGGAGCTGGCGGCTTTGGTTCCCGGCGGCCTCTGGCTGCAGGCGGACGGCTGCTGCAGCAAGGCCTCGTGGGTCGTGGTGGAGATCTCTGTCGTGGGCAACATAGCCCTGGCCCGTGGCTGGCAGATGTTTTCCCGCGCTCGCGGCCTGGGCAGGCGGTGCACTCTCCACTTCATGTATGATGGTGCCACGACCCTCTTCGTGAGGGTGTTCGGGGAAGACGGCCGCCGCGCTGGGTGCTGCCCAGAAGACAACGATGGTGGCGAAGTGCTCGGCCTTGGCGACGGTCACAACGAGGACGATGGCGAGCTCGCCCTTGGTGATGGCCGCGGCTCGTCCAGCGGCAGCGGCTCCTCCTCCAGTGAAGGCTCTAGCAGCGGCGGCTTTTACCAGCTGCCTTGTCGCCGCGCTCGCTTCGAGGGAAGTGGTGGGTCGTCCCGCCGTCGCGCCCCGGTGAAGCGCGAGGAGGACTCTGGCTAGGTTGGAGGGAGCGCTGGGGACCGACTCTCAGGAGTAGTTGCAGGTGTAGGGGCCACTTTTGCTTGTTTTCCTTTCTTTCCTTCCTGCATCGCCTGAAACAAGTATGGGGCCCCGCATGGGCATATGATGGACCGTAACGCTTTTCCTGCCTTTTGCTATGTTTATCATTTCTAAGATGTGTTGCGACATCAGTGTTTTATTTAGGCGTGTAAAGATAACTTAGCTCGGTGTGTCTGAAGTAGTTTCCGCCCCATGAGGCGCGCATCTCCCAGCAACTGGTGAGACCTCCTTGGCGCGGGGGGCATGGCCAGTCATGACCCAGGGCTCCACATCACGGTACCCGAGGGGCACGGACTTAAGAGAGGGTGGTGCGCCAGTTTGCGAGCTCGAACGAGGGTGCCTCGTGAAGACCAGGGGAAACGCTCACGCGCGCACCTGTCCAGCCCTCTCGCGAGGCATGCGAGGGAGAGTACGGGCCAAAACAAAGAACCGAAGGAAGAAATAGAGAGAAAAAGGGAATCGAACCAAGCCAACAAGAAACACCAGAATGCGAATTTCCATTAAAGGGGGGGGCAAGCCAACCACGGAAAGCAAATGAACAGCCGCGTCCGGCACCTAGTCTAGTCTTCTCACCAGGGCGGAGCTAAGCGCTGCCACTAGGACGTGGGAGGGAGCCCCTGAGGCCCGAGGGCGGCACTCCGGAGACTCCGGGGCGTGTACATCCCTACTCATTATTATGTGAGAGTGTCACGAGCGGAGACCTTCACAGGCACCGGGCCTTGCTTCATGGGTAGACCTTCCGAAGGTGCTGGATGTTCCAGGCGTTTTGGATGGGACCCCGTCCTGTGTCTCCAGGCGCACGGCGCCAGGCCTGGAGACGTGGGCAACCCTAAATGGGGCCTCCCACATGGGCAAGAGCTTATGCAGCCCTTCCCCGGAGAGCACCCGCCTTAGGACGAGGTCGCCCACTTCGAGCGTCCTGGAACGGACGCTGTGGCAGTGATACCGTTGCAGCGCCTGCTGGTATCTTGCCGCTCGGAGCGTGGCTTCACACCGGCGTTCCTCCCCCAGCACAAGGTCCATCCCCCGCATGGCATCCTGCTGCATCTCATCAAACGCCAGGACCCGCGCGGAGCGATGCTTGACCTCGTGAGGGAGAACCACTTCTGCTCCGTAGACGAGGAAGAATGGTGTCTTACCTGTTGGCTTGGTGGCGGTGGTGCGGATGGACCACAGCACGGACTGGAGCTCGTCGTGCCAGCCCCTGTCGTAGGCCTCGAGCTTCTTCTTGAAGGTCCTGGTCTTGAGGCCTCTCAGGACCTCTGTGTTGGCGCGTTCGGCTTGGCCATTGCTCCTGGAGTGTGCCACCGAAGCGTAGTAGATATGTGTTCCAAGGTTAGCACAATATGTCTTGAAGAGATTGTTAGTGAACTGCGAGCCGTTGGCGGTGATGATGCGGTTAGGCACCCTGAACCGGCTCACAAGGCCCTTGATGAACTTAACTGCGGACCCGGTCGGGCTGGTGCGGACGGCCTCCACCTCTGCCCATTTGGTGAACTTGTGGATGGCGACGTAGAGGTATCGGTAGCCCCCAAGAGCTCGTGGGAACGGGCCTAGGATATCCAGCCCCCAGACCGCAAACAGCCACGAGAGCGGGATGGTCTGGAGGCCCTGAGCTGGCTGATGGATCTGCTTGGCGTGGAATTGGCAGGCCTCGCAGGACCTCACCAGCTCGGTTGCGTTGTTGAGTGCCGTAGGCCAGTAGAACCCGCTGCGGAACGCCTTGCCGACCAGGGTACGCGGCGAAGAGTGGTGCCCGCAGTCCCCGCTGTGTATGTCAGCTAGCAACTCGTTCCCCTGCTCCCTGGAGATGCATTGCAAGGAAACATCATTTGGCCGCTTCCTGTATGGTTCACTATCCTGGATGCAGTATGCCGTAGCCTGCCGGGCCACGCGCTCCGCGTCCTCCTCTTTCTCCGGCAGCGTCCGTCGCATCAGGTATTCCTTGAACTCCTCGGTCCAGCACCCCTCCTGAGGCTCGAGCGCCAGGAGCAGGCGCGCTCCTGTGGTCGGGCCACAGGCGGGGGCTCCCGAGGCTGGTGGTTGAGGGAGTTCCTCCCGAGGCGACGCCAGGCCCACGGATGGGGGTACTCCTGATGGCTTGAAAAGCCGCTCTTCGAAGACGCCGGGCTCCTGGGGCAGACACTTGGATGCCCTTCTGGCGATGTCGTCGGCTTCCTTATTCGTGCCGTGAGGCATGTGCTGCAGCTCCAGGCCCAAGAACTGCTTCTCCATCTTGCGCACCTCCGTGAGTTATGCCTCCATGTGCTCGTCCTTCGGCTCGTTCACCTTGTTGGAGAAGTTGACGAGGAGCTGCGACTCGCCCTTAATGGTGAGACGTTTTACCCCCAAGGCCATGGCGGCCTTGAGACCGGTGATCAATCCCTCGTACTCTGCGATGTTGTTGGAGACCTTCTCGCCCCGCTGGAAGTAGAGCTGCACGGCGTAGTAGAGCTTGTCTTGGGTGGGCGAGATGAGTACGGCTCCAGCCCCCGCGCCTTGGCGCACGAAGGCGCCGTCGAAATACATGACCCAACCATCTGGTGCTTCACTCCCCGCCGAGAGGGATCGGCCCTCGCTAACCTCAGGTTCCGGGGCGTCGCTCCATTCGGCCATGAAGTCGGCTAAGGCAGCCCCCTTGATGACTCTGGTTGTGCTGAACTCGAGCTGAAATGCCTGGAGTTTGATTTTCCATTCGGCGACCCTTCCTGCGGCATTAGGGCTCCAAAGCACCCTCTCTAGTGGGTAAGCCGAGACGACCTTAATCGGATACCCCTGGAAGTAATGGCACAACTTGCCTGCGGACACCAGGAGCGCGAGTAGGAGCTTCTTGGCATGGGGTACCATGCCCTCGCATCTCGCAACACCGTGCTGACGAAGTACACTCGGTGCTCGACGAGGGCGGGAGCGCCGATGGAACCTGCGTCCGCTGGAGGTTGGGGCGCCCCCAGAGGTGACGAGACCCCAGGGTCCTTGCCATCCATTGGGGTCTCTGCAGGCCCGAGAACGCCGTCTTGCTGGGACTGATCATTTGTTGGCGTTGTGGCGGCTCCTGTGGCATCCTCTTGGCTCCGCATCACCTCGGTTAGGGGTGTGGCATGGCGCGGCAGACTCATGTCCTGGCGCTCCTCCCGTACCACCACGAGCGCCGCGCTGGCGGAGTAGGGATTTGCGGCAAAGTAAAGCACCAGGGGCTCGAGGGGACGAGGCGCCACCATTACCGGAGGGCTAGTCAGGTATCTCTTGATATCTTGAAACGCCAGGTCGGCCTCCGGGGTCCATTCGAACGGACCCTTCTTCTTCATCTGCTTGAAGAATGGTAGGGCGCGCTCCCCCAGCTTGGAGATGAAGCGCCCTAGTGATGTCACGCAGCCCGCAAGCTTCTGCATTTCCTTGAGAGTTTGCGGTGGGCTCATGTCTTCTATCGCCTTGACCTTCTCCGGGTTAGCCTCGATCCCCCGTGGGACACAAGGAAGCCCAGTAGTTTTCCTGAGGGAACACCGAACACGCACTTCTCTGGGTTGAGACACAGGTCCACCTGGTGCAGGCTTGTGAAGGTCTCTTCCAGGTCTTGAATCGGAGTTCTCGCCTCCCGAGATTTTACCACGATGTCATCGACGTAGGCCTCAGCATTCTCCCGAGCTGCTGACCTAGGGCGATGTGCATTAGCCGTTGGAAGGTGGCCCCTGCGTTGCGCAACCCGAATGGCATGCAAGTGTAGCAGTACACCCCACATGGGGTCAGGAAAGCCGTCTGCTCCACATCCTCCACTGCCATCTTGATCTGGTGGTAGCCCGAGAAAACGTCCAGGAAACACAGCAGGTCGCACTCGGTAGTGGAGTCGACAATCTGGTCGATGTGCGGAAGCGGTAATTGGTCCTGGGGACAGGCCTTGTTGAGGTTGGTGAAGTCGACACACATGCACTCCTTCCTGCCTTTCTTTGGCACGACGACGGGGTTCGCCAGCCACTCCAGGTACCGGACCTCGCGAATGACACCTGCTGCTTCCAGCTTGTGGGTTTCCTGGACAATGAAAAACTGCTTCTCCATGGACTGCCGCCGCGCCTTCTGCTTCATAGGGCGCACATTGGGGCACACCCTTAAGTGATGCTCGATCACCCCCTTGGGACCCCTACCAGCTGCTTGGGTTCCCAGGCGAATATCTCCTTGTTCGCACGCAGGAATCTCACCAATGCCTCCTCTTGATCCGGGTCGAGGTTGGCGCCTATGGTAAAGGTGGCTCCAGAGGGCCCACCTTCCTCGACCGGCACCTGCTTAGTTTCGGCCCGATCTTGAGTGAACAACTGCTTCTTCTTTGCCGGCGCGGCCTCCTTAGCTCCGGGGGTGGCCTCGTCTACCGGGCCTGCCGCCGCAGCGGTTTTGAGGGCAAGCTTGAGCGCTGTCAGAGCCTCCTTGGGGTCTCCAACTACGGTGAGGACGTCCTTGCTCCCGAGCATCTTCATGAGCTTGTAGGCCGGATGAGTTGCCGCCATAAACTGAGCCAGGGCCGGGTACATGAGGATGGCGTTATATGGGAGGCCAATGTGGGCGATATTGAAGTCGATCAGCTCGGTGCGGTAGTTGTCGCGAGTGTCGAAGCTCACGGGGAGGCGGATCTGCCCTAGGGGGCTGGTGGAGCCGCTGCCGACCCCGGAGAAGGGCTTGGTGGGGCGGAGCCATTCGAGCGGCACGTGAAGCAGGCCCAAAGCCTCCACGGAGAGCACGTTGAGGGCGGCACCGCCATCGATGAGGGTCTTGGTAACAACTACGTTGCAGATGGTGGGCGTGCAAAGCATTGGGAGCACGCCCGAGCCGACGGTGGTGACGGGGTGATCCCCGAGTCGAAGGTGAGGTCGGCCTTGGACGCCGCCCATCCTGGAGGAGCTCCTTGCCGCACAGAGGCGGCGCTGATCTGGCAGAAAAACTGCTTGGCATGGCGGTCCGAGGGTGGTGCTTGTGAGCCACCGAGGAGAGCCGCGATCGCGACAGGCGCCGGTGCCGCGAAGTGTGCGATGAAGAGGCCGCGCAGCTCTGCCCAAGTGGCCATAGAGGACCCTGGCAGGTCGAGCAGCCAGGCGCGCGACACGCCAACGAGAGCCATGGGGAACCAATTTGCCATGACCTTGCCGTCTCCTCCAGCTTCCAGGACAGCCTCCTCGTACGCTAGCAGGAAGGCCGACGGATCCACCGCACCATCATAACGCGGCGACATCTCCAGCTTGAACTTGGGCGGCCACCGCACCCGCCGCAAGGCGGGGGCAAAGGCTCTGAGCCCCCTGGCGCTGTCTCGGGCGTCCGTTGGCCGAGTTGGAGGAGCGACGCCGGCCATGGGGACCGAACGGAGATGCGGTGCCGGCGGATAGACGAACTTTTGCACACCCCTACATGGCGCGCCAAATGTCGGATTACGGGTTCCGGCAAAACCCTTGAGGTTCAAACTCTGGGGTGCACACAAAGATCTCTCTCCCCCTAGCTCATGCTCTCACCGCAATCTCAAAGCTCAGCTCGGCGAACCCGAAGAACGAGGGACACAAGAGATTATACTGATTCGGGCCACCGATGAGGTGTAATACCCTACTCCAGTGTGGTGTGGTGGATTGCCTAGTAGGCTTGGATGAACAAGTACAAGGGAGGAACTACCTCCTGAGGAGAGGTGCTCTTGAGCTCGGTGAGCTTGTGTGTGTGAGGATGGTCCGAATGATCTCCCTTTCTATGGTGGTGGCTAGTCCTATTTATAGAGGCCCGGGTCCTCTTCCCAAATGTTAGGCGGGAACGGATCCCACAACGGCCAATTTGAAGGGGGACAGATAGTACATGCTATCCTGACAAAAGATGGTCTTCCCTTGCCAAAGGCTCTGGTGGTGACGCCGTCGTGGGCTCCGCGATGACCTCCGTCCTGCTGTCCTGCTGGTCTTGGTCTAGTTGCACCGATATGGAAACCTTTGCCTAAGGCCTCGGGCCTCCTTGCCTGCGCCTGCTCCTTTAGCACCAAAGAGGAAACGGGTACTCTGCGCCCGCTGGCGCCCACCTAACCTTGGTCGTCATGGCTCACGTCACGGGAACCTCGCGAGGTGCCCCTTGCCTTGATCTCTCCACTCCTCGCGAGCCAGCCTAGGGAGGCTGCCCTTAAGGAGGTCCTGTGTCGTCCGCCTCGCGAGGCTTGGCCCCTCGCGAGGGTCTTGAGTGTTTGCTGGTGAAGATGGGCCGTACCAGGCCGCTGGTGGAGCCACGCCGTGGGCCACAGGCAAGCAAGTCTGGGGACCCCCGTTCCCAGAATGCCGACACAGGCCGACGCGGCGGCCAAGGAGCTGGCAGACGCAGCCGCCAAGGCGCGGGAGGAGGAGGTGTCCCGCGACAGGGTTTCGTAGGCCACCGGCCCGCAGCACGTGGAGCCGCCGGTGTTAGAGGGCCAGGCGCCGACTAGAGGGTCTGGTGTCAAGGGGCAGACCCCGTCGTCTTGGAGACGGAGGTGCCTCCGCGCGCACCAACTGCAGACGTGCAGGGCAGTCGGCTTGAAGCGTCGCTGGTGTCGCCATGTGGCGGCGAGTTGGTGGTGGTCTTGATTCCCAGGATCCGCGTTCCTGCATGCCAGCGCCCGGTGAGGGCGGCCTCAGCGCCAAGGCCAATGGAGATCGGGGCCACGAGCTCATCGACGCCCGACACAGAGGCCACCAGCGCCGCCCCACCGGACTAGATGTCAGGGGCTGGCCCGGGCGTCCTGAACGTGGCTGTCAGGGATATCGTGACCCACTTCAACACCCACGGCGCCACTCTCCAGCAATCCGTGCAGGAGTTCTTGGAAATGCGGACGGTCGTCCGAGTACGTTTATTTGCTTCTTGTTTTTTAATTCTTGTGATCTACCGTGGGGGTGCGCCAATGCACCCACTGGGTGTAGCCCCCGAGTTCCGGGGCGGCTGCTGAGCAGGCGGCTCGGGACTTCAAGGTGAGCTCCGAGTGTTGAGTACTTTTTCTTCTGTTGTCTTCGTTGCAGGACTACCAACCTCCGGGCGGCCGCCTACAACTCCCAGCTCCAGGAGCTGGCCAAGCGGAACGCTGATCTGATGCAGAGCCGAAGTAAGCACTTTGTGTTTTCTTTTCGTGGGGGCGCGTCAGCGCACCCGCTGGGTGTAGCCCTCGAGATTCGGGCCGACTGCTGAGCAGTCGGGATGGATCTTTCGGCAACTACTTGCTTTTTATTGATGCTGGTGTCTTTTCTTTCTTGACTTTGCAGAGTCCCCCGCTGATCTGCGGCAGCGCCTAGGCAAGGTCCAAATTGAGCTTCACGCCAAGGAGCAGGAGCGCAGCTAGGCCACCTAGGAGCGTGACCGCCTGGCGAAGGAGCTGGTGGACCAGGCGGCGAAGCACCAGGTGGAGGTCTAGAAGCTGAAGGAGAGCGAAGGCCTCCTCAAGGCCGAGTACGAAACTCAGCGCTCGAACTGGGCCGAGAGGGAGAAGTTCCTGTCCGACGGCTATAGCGAGATCGAGGACATGATCGATGGTGAGTTGGTTCTTATTTTGTACAGCCGCCGACTGTTGTAGGAGCCGGCTTCTGGCTATTAACCGTTTTGATCTCCTTCTTGCATAGAATTCTTTCCCGGTCATTCCGTCGCCGTCAGCCAGGCCATCGAGGCACGGCGCAACTAGCGGAGGAGGTTGGGCGTGGACATTCCGCCCAACGCGCCTCAGAATCTCGGCGAGCCGGCTTCTGGTTATTAATCGTGGCTTGACCTTCCGGCTGCGGTAGCGGCGCAGGCCCTGCTGGTAGATGGCGGACCGGTAGAGTGCCAGTAGCCGGCCCTCCTCCAGCAGGTCGACGCCGTCTTCTGGCGCCTCCTTTGCCTCCGCCTCCGTGTACATGGTGACGAGAGGCGAGTCAAACTCAATGTCAGTTGGGATGACGGCCTCAGCCCCGTAGACGAGGAAGAAGGGAGTGAAGCCGGTTGCTTTGTTCGGCATGGTGCGGAGACTCCGTAGGACGACGGGCAGCTCTTCGATCCAGCAGCCGGCCGAGCGCTATGGCGGCTCGACCAGTCGGGGCTTGATGCCGGAGAGGGTGAGGCTATTTGCTTACTCAACCTGGTCGTTTGACTGCGGATGGGCAACAGACGCTAAGTCCAGTTGGATGCCCTGCGTCACGCAGAAACGGGCCAAGGCGTCTTTGGCGAAGTTTGTGCCATTGTCGGTGATGATGTTGTGTGGTACGCCGTACCGGACGGTGATATCTGCGATGAAGGTCACAACAGTCGGACCGTTCAGCTTCTTGTTGGCTTTGCTTCAATCCACTTGGTGAATTTGTCCACGGCGACCAGCAAATTGGTCATGCCGCTGCGTGCTATCTTGAATGGGCCCACCATGTCCAGCCCCCAGACGGCTAATGGTCAAGTGAGGGGGATGGTCTTGAGTGCAGAAGCCGGCAGGTGTTGCTTGGAGCTGAAGTGTTGGCACCCTTTGCACTTCTTGACCAAGTCCTTGGCGTCATCCAAAGCAGTTGGCCAGAAGAATCCATGGCGGAAAGCTTTGGCGACAAGGGATCAGGAGGCCGCATGGTGGCCGCATTCGCCTTGGTGAATATCTCTAAGGATTGCCTTGCCCTTCTCTGGCTCTATGCAGCGCTGGCAGACACCAGCCACGCTACGCTTGACGAGCTCTTTGTTCACTATTGTGTATGTTGCCGCCCGGCGTTTCACCTGTCGGGCCAAAATCTTGTCGACTGGTAGCTCTCTGCTCACCAGGAAGTTGAGGATGGGCTGCGCCCAAGATGGTGCTTCTACCACTGTCATCACGGCCACTGGTACCAGGGCGGTTGGGTTGGGAGGCCACGGGTTGGAGCTGGCCGCCGCTTGCTGCATTATTGAAGTCCCCGGGCAGGGTGCGACTGCTGCAGTCCCCGAGCCGCCTACCGAAGTCCCCGAGCTGACTGCTGCAGCCCCCGGGCCGGGCTCTGAAGTCCCTGTGCCGGGTGCGACTGCTGCAGTCCCCGAGCCGCCTACCGAAGTCCCCAGGCTGACTGCTGCGGTCCCCAAGCCGGATCCGACTGTTCTGGGGACAGCCGGCACGAAGATGGACTCTGATTCCAGCGAAGGCTTGATAGACGGCTTGCGGAGGCACTGGAGGGAGATGCCGGCTGGTATCACTTGCCGGGTGGAGCCAATCCATGCCAGGGCATCAGCTTGCTCGTTGTCGGCCCGTGGCACGTGAAGGAACCCGCACCCATCAAAGTATCCACTGATCTATTGGACGAGGAAGCGGTAGCTCGCTATGTTTGCATCCTTGGCGTCCCAGTCGCCAGACGACTGCTGGACCACCAAGTCCGAGCCGCTGTAGCATAGAATCTGGTGGATGCCAATCTCCTTGTCTAGTCGGAGTCCGTGTACGAGCGCCTCGTACTCGGCCACGTTGTTGGAGGCTGTAAAGTAAATCTGCAACGTGTATCTGAGCTTGTCTCCTTTGGGAGAGGTGAGGACGATGCCGGCTCCCAAACCGGTGCGCATCTTCGAGCCATCAAAGTGCATCTGCCAATGGGTGGAATCCGACGCTGGCATCAGTTACTAGGTCTCGGCCCAGTCGATGAGGAAGTCGGATAATGCTTTGGACTTGATGGCGGTGCGGGGCTGGTAGAGGATGGTGTGGGGAGCCAGCTCGATGGCTCAGTTCGCCACCCAGCCTGATGCATCTCTGTTTCCTATGATCTCGGCAAGTGGGGCAGTGCAGACAACCGTGATGGAGTGCTCTTGAAAGTACTGCTTGAGCTTCTTGGCAGCAAAGTACATGTCGTAGCACATCTTATGGTAGTGGGGGTAGTTCTTCTTGGAGGCCGATAGCACCTCACTCAGGTAGTAGACGGGCCTCTGGACCAGTTGTGCCCTGCCGTCTTCTGGGCGCTCGACCACGATCATGGTGCTGACCACCCGGCTGGTGGCGGCGATGTAGAGGAGCATGGGTTCCTTAGCAGCCGGAGCTGCCAGGACAGGCGGTGTGGTTAGCATCTTCTTGAGCTGGAGGAAGGCTTCTTTCGCGTTGTCATTCCACTCGAAGCAAGTGTTTTTCTTCATTAGCTGGTACAGGGGAAGAGCCTTCTCACCCAGCCGACTGATGAACCGGCCGAGAGATGCCAAGCACCCGGTGAACTTCTGAACGTCCTGCAGCCGGGTGGGTCTCGACATCCGCTTAATGGCCTTGATCTTCACGGGGTTGCACTCGATGCCGTGTTTAGAGACAAGGAAACCAAGGAGCTGGCCGGCTGGGACTCCGAAGACACACTTCTCCGGGTTGAGCTTGATTTGAAAACGGCGCAGATTATCAAAGGTCTCCTTGAGATCCTCCAGGAGGGTGCCGCGCTTTTCCGTCTTCACCTCAATATCGTCTACATAGACGTGGGCATTTCTGCCGAGTTGCTTGAGGAGGCACTTCTACATGCAATGCTGAAACGTGGCGCCGGCATTTCTGTAGCCGAACATCATGGTCCTTTAGTAGAAGGATCCAAATGGTGTGATGAAGGCGGTCTTAAGCCGATTGGTCGGGTTCAACTTGATCTGGTGGTAGCCAGAGTAGGCATCAAGGAAAGACAGCAGCTCGCATCCGGCTGTGGAGTCAATCACTTGATCTATCCGAGGCAAGGCAAACAGATCCTTAGGGCAGGCTTTGTTGAGGCTCAAGTAGTCAATACACATGCGCAACTGGTTCTTCTTCTTCAGCACGAGGACTCGATTGGCAAGCTAGTCCGGGTAAAACAGTTCCATGACGAAGCCGGCTGCCAGAAACCGGGCTATCTCTTCACCAACAATTCTTCTCTTCTCTTCTGACAGGCGGCGTAGGGGCTGCTTGACCGGCTTTGCATCCGACCTCACATGTAGCTTGGGCTCGGCGAAATCCGTCGGAACACCTGGCATGTCATTGGGAGACCATGCAAAGATGTCCCGCTTCTCTTCAGCTATGACAAGGGACTTGGCCAGCCGACTCCTGGCAGCAGCACATGCGACTGACTTCTGGTAGTCGCCAGCAATGGTGATGATGCCCTTGGGACCCGACATCTTCATCTTGAGGTAGGCGTAGTGAGGCACCGCCATGAACTTGGCGAGTGCTAGCCGACCCAGGAGCACATGGTAGGGGCTTTCCAGGTCGACCACTTCGAACTAGACTGGCTCACGGCGGAAGTGGTCCTTACCGCCGAACAGGACGTCTATCTTGATCTTGCCGATTGGGGAGTAGGAAAGGCCGGGTACAATGCCGTGGAAGATAGTCCGACTGGGCTGGAGCTGTTTCTCTTTGATGCATAGCTTCTCCATGGTGTCACGGTAGAGGATGTTGATGCTGCTACCGCCATCTATCAGGATCCGGGAGAAGTGGCAGGCCCGCCTCTCCATTGAGAAGGTTGAGTCCAGCACCATGGCGTAAGCACCCGGCGATGGCATCACAGCCGGGTGGTCAGCACAGCTCCTACTGATGGCCTCTCGGACCAGTGCATGAACTCTGGGACTCGTGAGGCGATAATGTTCACCTCCCGGTGTTGCTGACGCCGGCTGTGCTTGTCATCGGCCACACTGGTGAAGACGATGTAGGCTCCATGCTCTTCGGGGAACTCATCTTGGACCGCGCCGACTGGTCGGACGGCCGGCTGCTGAGGAGGCGCAGCCGGCGGGCCGGCAGGCGGAGGAGGCAGGCCCTCGCCCTTAGCGATTCGGGTGAGCCAATGGCACTTACGGGTGGTGTGGTTGGATGGCTTCGCGCCGCTGTGGAACTTGCAGGGTGCATCAAGGGTCTGCTCGTAGGAGAAGGCGGGCAACCAAGCGGGCTTGCCGCCCTTCTGATGCTTGGGGCCGGGCTGTCCCTCCGGCTGCTGGTCTTCGACTGTTGACACTTGCCGGCTGGTGGAAGCCGGCTGCGGGGTCTTGCGCTTGTTGTCGTTCGGCTGTTGTCGCCGGCTGGAGTCACCAGCCGGCATCCGAGGAGCCGGAGGGGTCACCTTCTCGGACGCGTCCACTTGCAGCTCTGACTTCATGGAGGAGACGGCCGTGGCGTACTTGTCCGCCATGATCAGCAGCTCGTCGAGTGTAGTTGGCTCGTCGCAGAGGAGCTTGTGCTTGAGTAGGGTGCCTTCTCTGCACCCGACGATGAAGTACTCTATAGCCTGCACCTCATGCACCCCTTCGCAGGAGTTGCGTAGCTCAGCCCAGCGTGTCAGGTGATGACCCACAAGTATAGGGGATCTATCGTAGTCCTTTCGATAAGTAAGAGTGTCGAATCCAACGCGGAGCAGAAGGAAACGATAAGCGGTTTTCAGCAAGGTATTCTCTACAAGCACTGAAATTATCGGTAACAGATAGTTTTGTGATAAGGTAATTTGTAACGGGTGACAAGCACCAAGTGTAAATAAAGTGCAGCAAGATGGCCCAATCCTTCTTGTAGCAAAGGACAAGCCTGGACAATTTCTTATATGAAGGAAAACGCTCCCGAGGACACATGGGAATTATCGTCAAGCTAGTTTTCATCACGTTCATATGATTAGCGTTCGGTACTTTGATAATTTGATATGTGGGTGGACCGGTGCTTGGGTGCTATCCTTACTTGGACAAGCATCCCACTTATGATTAACCCCTATTGCAAGCATCCGCAACTACAAAAGAAGTATTAAGGTAAACCTAACCATAGCATGAAACATATGGATCTAAATCAGCCCCTTACGAAGCAACGCATAAACTAGGGTTTAAGCTTCTGTCACTCTAGCAACCCATCATCTACTTATTACTTCCCAATGCCTTCCTCTAGGCCCAAACAATGGTGAGGTGTCATGTAGTCGACATTCACATAACACCACTAGAGGAGAGACAACATACATCTCATCAAAATATCGGACGAATACCAAATTCACATGACTACTAATAGCAAGACTTCTCCCATGTCCCCAGGAACAAACGTAACTACTCACAAAGCATATTCATGTTCATAATTAGAGGGGTATTAATATGCATAATGGATCTGAACCTATGATCTTCCACCAAATAAACCAACTAGCATCAACTACAAGGAGTAATCAACAGTACTAGCAACCTAGCTACAGGTACCAATCTCAGACTTAGAGACAAGAATTGGATACAAGAGATGAACTAGGGTTTGAGAGGAGATGGTGCTGGTGAAGATGTTGATTGAGATTTACCCCCTCTCGATGAGAGGATCGTTGGTGATGACGATGACGATGATTACCCCTCCCTGAGGGAAGTTTCCCCGGCAGAACAGCTCCGCCGGAGCCCTAGATTGGTTCCGCCAAGGTTCCGCCTCGTGGCGGCGGAGTCTCGTCCCCAAAGCTTGCTTATGATTTTTTCTCGGACGAAAGACCTCATATAGCAGAAGATGGGCACCGGAGGGCCACCGGGGGGCCCACGAGGCAGGGGCGCGCCCAGGGGGGTAGGGCGCGCCCCCACCCTCGTGGCCAGGGTGTGGGCCCCCTCTGGTATTTTCTTCGCTCAGTATTTTTTATTATTTCCAGAAATAACTTCCGTGGAGTTTCAGGACTTTTGGAGTTGTGCGGAATAGGTCTCTAATATTTGCTTGTTTTCCAGCCTAGAATTCGAACTGCTGGCATTCTCCCTCTTCATGTAAAGCTTGTAAAATAAGAGAGAATAGGCATAAGTATTGTGACATAATGTGTAATAACAGCCCATAATGCAATAAATATAGATATAAAAGTATGATGCAAAATGGACGTATGAACTCCCCCAAGCTTAGACCTCGCTTGTCCTCAAGCGGAAGCCGATAACGATAAATATGTCCACATGTTTAGAGATAGAGGTGTCGATAAAATAAAATTTGGACATGAGGGCATCATGATCATTCTTATAACAGCAACACACACACACACACACACACATATATATATATATATATATATATTGTCATATGATTTCGTATGCTCAAGTAATAATATATCCACAATGTCAAGTATGAATCGGAAACTTCATTGAGAACTAACAAACTATAATCTCAGTCATTGAGGCAATTGCAATTTATCATAACATCAGAAAGAGTCGATATAAGAGCTTTTCAGCAAGTCCACATACTCAACTATCATTTAGTCTTTCACAATTGCTAACACTCACGCAATACTTGTGGTTACAGAGTTTTAATCGGACACAGAGAAAGATAGGGGCTTATAGTTTTGCCTCCCAACCTTTTACCTCAAGGGTAATGTCAACAACAATAATTCATACTAACTTACATCCAATTGGATATATTTATCAGGATCTTTCCAACACATTGTGCTTACCAAAGGATAAAATGTAAAAAGGAAAGGTGAAGATCACCATGACTCTTGCATAAAGTAGAAGATAATAGTAAAAGATAGGCCCTTCGCAGAGGGAAGCAGAGGTTGTGATGCGCTTTCAGGGTTGGATGCACAAAATCTTAATGCGAAAGAACGTCACTTTATATTGCCACTTGTGATATGGACCTTTATTATACAGTCCATCACTTTTATTTCTTCCACATCACAAGATCGTATAAAGCTTATTTTCTCCCACACTTATAAGTCATACATATTTAGAGAGCAATTTTTATTACTTGCACCGATGACAACTTACTTGAAGGATCTTACTCAATCCATAGGTAGATATGGTGGACTCTCTTGGCAAAACTGGTTTTAAGGGTATTTGGAAGCACAAGTAGTATCTCTACTTGGTGCAAAAAATTGAGTAGCATGAGGGGGAAAGGCAAGCTCAACATGTTGGATGATCCATGACAATATAGTTTATCTCAGATACAAGAAAACATAACCCATTATGTTGTCTTCCTTCTCCATCATCAACTCTTTAGCATGTCATATTTTAATGAGTGCTCACAATCATAAAAGATGTCCAAGATAGTATATTTATATGTGAAACCTCTATTTCTTTATTACTTACTATTAATTGCAACGATGACCAAAACTATGTTTGTCAACTCTCAACAACTTTTAATCATCATACTCTCTCTATGTGAAGTCATTACTCTTCATAAGATCAATATGATCTCTTTGTTTCTTTTTATTTCTTTCTTTTTCTTTTATTCACTCACGATCATAGCAAGATAATCAAGCCCCTGACTCAACACTAATCTTTATTATATAGCTCACAGACTCGATTAGATAGAAGGATCATAAAGCAAAACTCAAAACTAAGTCATACTAAAACTTTATTCTACTAGATCAAGATATTACCAAAAGGATCGAAATAAGAAAAAACCGGTAAAGATAGGAGTGTGATGGTGATACGATACCGGGGCACCTCCCCCAAGCTTGGCAGTTGCCAAGGGGAGTGCCCATACCCATATGATTATGTTTCTTTTGCCGGTGAAGGAGATGGTGGTGATGATGGGTAGTCGCACATCGAGCGTAAGAGGTCCTCCAACTTGCGGATAATGCCCTTGAGTGCGACGATATGCTCCTTCAACAAAATATTTTCACGTGTGAGATACTTGTTTTGTATACGAGCTAACTCAATCATCTTGAAAGCTTCGATCTCAGTTGGGGTAAGAAGATTGTGATCAAGTTGAAGGATGTCTTCTGCTGCCGGAACTTGGTCCTCCGTGGCCTTCTTGATCCCTTCATCCTTGTTGATCTCCATGGGTTCCTCCCTCTTCAGCTCTATCTTCATTAGCCAAGCATCGTTGTCACCATTGTTGGAGGAGGGGGACGACATGATGCCTGGCCTTGACAACCCTGACAGAAAACAGCTCGAAACAAGAATAGAGGATATTTGCGTGATACGGGAGTCAAAACCTTCGGAAGATTATATAATGAATTTTTACCGACCAAAATACGTATCGTGCAAGAAAACGGAGCACTACAAAAAATACACTTCCGTGATGATACGTGTTTGTCACAGTAGGTCGCGTTTTTTGTCATGCATGTACATCCATGACGATTTTATGACAGAATCAAGATAGTCATACCTGTGTTGTCGTAGAAGTGTTCCATGACATTACCAAAATTATCATCACGGAAGTGTCCACTTCCATGACGATAAATCGCGCGTCACAGAAGTGCTTTCGTCAAGGGTGACCGACACGTGGCATCCACCGTAACGGAACACCGTTAAGCTATTGGGTCGGGTTTTGGATCCGATAACCCGTTAACAACCCCGACCAATGGGAAATTTCCACGTGTAAAATTCTTATTGGCCGGACGAAACACGTGTCAGCTCGTCAGTGGGTCAGATAGGCGCCTATGATATGTCGACACGTGCCATGGCCCACCACTGGCCCATTTAGCTTACAAAGTCGGCCCGTTTGACTTGGTCAAAAGTTAACGGGCAGGCCCATGAAAAGCCTGTTAACGGTCTCTTCGCAAATAGCCCATTTTATGGCCCGTTAACTCACGGCCTGTTAGGCCCTAAAGGAAATCGGCCCAACAACGTCATGTGGGCTGTCAAATATAACACCAGCCCATTTCACTTTCGGCCCATGTATGGCCCACGACGTCTTTCGGCCCATATGAGGCCTTCGTATCTTTTGGCCCTTTACAGGCCCACGGTGACTCTAGCCCATAATGAACAGTAATTTTCTTTATACCCGTTAACGGTCCGTGATTTACATGGGCCGTTTCTAGCCCGTGTTAGCTTTCGGCCTATTGACGGCCCATACGTTCTTGGGCTCCTTTTCGTCCCTCGATTACTTCCGGCTCGTTACTGGCCTGTTCCCCTAATGGGCCAAATTCGACCCATGGCAAGAGTCGGCCCGTTACTGGCCTGTTCCCCTAATGGGCCAAATTCGGCCCATGGGAAGAGTCGGCCCATTATTGGCCTGTTACCCTAGTGGCCCAAATTCGGCCCATGGCAAGAGTTGGCCCGTTTCTGGCCTGTTAACCCGTTGCACCGTTTCCAGCCTGTCCTATATTCTGGCCCATTAACGACCCGTTATGCCTGTGACAGAATTAAGCTTTTGCTGTCCTACGGCCTGTTAACGGCCTGTTACCATGCTGGGCCGATACCAATTACACCCGATTACGGCCCATGTAGACCCATTTATCCGACGGCCCGAGGCCCATCGATTACAGGCCCATTTATCGACGGCCCTTAGGAGACCCATGGATCCTATGGCGCGTATATGGCCCATGGTAGTTGCGGCCACTAGCAAACCAGGGAAAAAGAAGACTAGGAAATAAATAAGGCCGAAACTAACGCTAGGCTATTAAGGCGATTGCACAGAGTACATCCACTCGGCATCAAAGATCGCCACCAGTGCAAATATAGGGAACACCCTACACTATACAAAAATGGCTTGCTGTTTTCTTCAGCCGGTGGCTGCACGTTAAGAATAAATTTTGTATCACACCAAAACAAATTACAACTATATAACAAAAGGAAGGTTGCATAAAACTTAACAGTCTAGCAGATAAATGCACTACCAGAAGTTCAAAAGCTCAGTTCATTTGACCTGACTGTTACGTTTTCATGCTGTATTGTCCGATGGAGCACCATAACCCTCGCCTTCATTTCCCCTAGGCTCATGAACAACATAGCAAATGTCTGATAGTCTGGTTTCAAAACCATGCATATCTTGACGACATTGAGCAATGTTTCTCCTTGTTTCACAAAGGGTCTCTGTTAGGGAATGGACTTGTGTCTGGAGCGCAGATACAACATTGCTTTGAGCTTGCATATCTTGATCATGAGGCAGTTTGGACGATATTTCCTTAACAACCAACCCAGTATTATGCAGGAACGTGCTTTTGGCACTGTTAGTGGACAGGTACTGACCCACTGCAGCAAGAGCTGACATTGCGGTTATAGTTGCCTCGCCACCTTCAGAAGGTGGCAGCTCCACCATTTTTTCCATAGCTTGCTGAAAAGTTGAGGTTTTACATTAGTAGTACTAGAACAGAAGATATTAAGGAGGCAGCAAAACCAAACAAAATAGATTTGGTCTATATACAGAACTTATTCTGGTGAACCCATGTAAAATATTAGTTGTATTTTATTGCAAACTACATAATAAAACCAGGTTCCAAACATATGACGATGTACCATCGCTAATGTATTGTCTATTTCTTCACATTGTATTGAGGGCTAAGGATAAAGAGACAAAGTTTATAATACGGTAAGCATAGTATGACATCATTCATATCACAAAACAACTGAGAACAGACAAACAGGCAATTGTAACATTGTGTGGGCAAGTCCAGCATGGAACTAGATGACGGGTCAAGATCAAAGGAACATCACTCCTCTCTTTTAAACCTTGTAAGGTGCAATGATACGCTAAGAAAATTGTGTATAAAATTGAAAAGAGTAATAGACATTGGCTGCAAACCATGCAGTTCAAGGCACAAGTCAGAGTAAGTAGTAGTTAAAAGGCATGAGGATTAAGGACTTACAACAGCGGCTTTGACTGGTGTAGTCATGGCCTTCTTCTTGCTGGTGTGACAGTCCTTGAAGATTTCCACAGCATTTGGTTCAGGTACTTTTTGGTCCTTGCGGGCTTTCCTCTGCATTTCGAACAAGTCAATATAGATATGATAATATGGTACAACGAAAAGAGTGAAACAACAACTAATTACAAGAGCCTCGCAGTGTGCAATATAGCTACGAGATCCTGTAGTCTGTTGGAATTTCACTTTCGTACGGTTGGCCTTGTTCTTTGAACAGTTCACCTACAAGAAGATAGATTTGTGTGGCACATGCATAAATAGGACTTCAACATGTGATCTGATCACATATATAATGTACCTGATACTTCAGATCAGACCAGTGTTTAACAAGGCCGCTCCAGTCTTCATCCGATATATTTTCCACTAGAGATGTTTGGGAAAGTTCACCGTTAGCCTTGCCTTCAAAGTGAGTTTTCCTCAAGTTATACCGATACTGTCGCAGAGCAGACTTGAAAACATGGGTGCAAGCTTGTCTGGTTGCATCATCTTGGCTATCCAACTTGAACCTCATCTGTTGAAAATTATGGGAGTCTCATTATCAGCAACCTAGAAAGTATGGGACAGAGCAAGACGATATTACTAGTTTCCATACATAACCATACTTACAGATAAATGGTCGAGGAAGGTGTTGAACTGGGTTTCGTCTTTGTCATTCCTGTACTGAATCCATGTTGGGAGGATACGTACATGACACCTAACGGCAACTGCTGCCTCTGATACTAACTTGGCTGACTCTGTAGCATCACGTGGCGTTTTTAAACCTGCCTCAAAACGGATCTCCATTCTTCCTCCTCTAGATTTAGTTAACCTATCGAGCATTATCCCTGATGTTTGTTTCCTCTTGCGCCTAGGTGCTAGTCCAACAACGAACATAGGAAGTGTTAGTGTACATCAAACTGTGGGACTACATATAAAGAAGCATGCAACTGTAACTTGACTCCAGCAACTACCTTCTTGCTGTTGAAGCTCACAAGGTTCATCTGATATTGCCAACTCGTCTTGTGTCAAGAGTGCTTGGGAAGTAGTGTCAGGTGGTAAGGGAGCTTGGGAACGTGCTGCTAGCTCAGTTGACGCACGAGTAAGTCGTGCAGCTGGTAGTATTGTGGTAGGTGTTGCAAGAACTAGGGCTATCTCTGCTTGTTTGGTGGCAGCTATTTGTTTCTGTTTGGATTTTTCTGCAACTCGTGTATCATGGGATGCCGTGTTTGTAGAATTTTCCGCTGGACTTTGACCTTCTATTGCACCATCAATACCAGTAGAATCTGCAGGATTCATCCGCTTCTCATTCCCTGCCATTCTGTATTTCTTCCTCTTTCTCTGTGCCATGTTAAGTCAAGCCGACAAGAAAAACGAATAACAATTTAATTCTTCAAAACAAATTGATGCGTCATGCAGACGAACTGAACTTTGATGTTAGACAACCACATGATAGGAGGATGTAATATGTATGAAAAACAGGACGGAAGAGATAACCGGAACTATGATGTGTAAACTAAGAAGAAGACATTTCACCAAATTAGAAGCAATGCAATGGAAGGTAGACACCATATGAAAGATGCTACAAATATCGCTCTGCCAAGTTAACAGTGTCTCATCATAAATGGCGTTTAAACAAATGTGAAGCAGTACAAGAAATAAATCATATGCAAGATGCAAACAACATCACACTACCATGTTAGAGGTCTCTCGTCATTAGTTCCATTGCATATTCACAGCTTATGATGTGTAAACTAAGGAGAAGGCATTTCAACAAATTAGATGCAATGAAATCTAGACACCATATGAAAGATGCAACGAATATCACTCTACCAAGTTAAAACTGTCTCGTCATAAGTGCCATTTCAACAAATTAGTAGTACAAGCTAGAAAAGAATGTGAGATGTAACCTATATCACACTCCGAAGTCAAACGTGTCTTATGATAAGTGATTGTTGCAGGTTACACAACAGTAGTAATTTGATGTAAGAACATGGTGTGATAGACAGATATTGTATGTTCTAGAAACAGGAACACGTGTCTTATTCAAGTATAATGTGTAAAGTAAGCAGATGAAATTCAACAAAATTAGAAGCAATACAAGCTAGACACCACACATAACATGCAACCACATATAACAGTGCCAAGTTAGAGGGAGCACCGGTGATGCTGCACTAGGGGAGACGTGCTCATCATAAACACAGCTTTGTTGAGTGTCTATGCATGTGTTGTCTTGGAAATCATCTTGGGGGTGTGCAGGAGTAGAAACTGTAGAGGCCCTCTGTTCGGAAGGAGCACCTTTATCCGCTGCCTTGCTAACTTCCTTTCGCTTTATTGGTTTTGAATTTTCAAGTAAAACTGACAAGAAAAAGCAATAAAATTCTCTCTTCAGAACTCATTCATGCATGATACTGACAATCACTACTTTGATGTAAGGCAAACACATGATACCAGGATGGAATATGTACAAAAAACAGGACGGCATGGCATGTTCACAACTGTTTGTGTAAACTAAGCAGAAACCATTCCAGCAAATAAGAAGCAATGCAAGCTAGACACCACATGAAAGATGCAACCAATATGACTCTGCCAAGTTAAAAGCGTCCCATCATTAATGGAATTTCAACAAATTAGAAGCAGCGCATGCTATAAATCATATGAAAGATGCAACTAATATCGCACTGCATATACTAAAGGTGTCTCGTCATGTTGATTGATGTGGGATACAAAAGAAAACAATAGTTTTATGTAAGGACATGCTTAATAGACAGATGTACTATGTACTAAATACAGGAAGGCATGTCACATTAACAGGTATAATGTATAAGCTAAGCAGACTAGCACATGCAGTTTAACCAGATTGGAAGAATTACAATCTAGACACCATATGCAACATGCAACCACATATCACGCTGCCAAGTTAGAGCAAGCACCTGCGATGCTAGTGTAGGGGAAATGCTGTAATCAACTACAGAGCTACGTTCACTATCTTCATCTAGCATTTCTGTTTCTTGAGAATCATGTCGGGAGGCTGACGCTGCATTCTTTAAATGAGTAGTCCCCTTGCCTGCCTGCCTCGTCATAAGTGATTGATGAGGGATACACAAGAACATTAGTTTGATGTAAGAACATGGTTAATACACAGATGTACTAGTATGTACCAAAAACAGAAAGGCATGTCATATTCAAAGGTATAATGTGTAAGCTAAGCAGATGCAATTTAACCAAATTGGAAGCAATACAAGCTAGACATCCGGCTGGAGTGGTGAGCATGATCATCTAGGACCTGAGAGCCTGGTGGGAGGCGGGCTGCTTCGCCACCATCACAGCTTTTTAGTTGGCTTCCAGGTGATGCCTATCTTTGCTGGGCTTGTCACTGGCTCGGCCAGTACCCTGACTAGCTATTTGTCTTCTGGTGCTCACGGGATGGTGGTTCATGTAAAAAAATATATTTCCTTATCTTACCGACTTCGGCCTTTTGAATACAAGCTAGACACCATATGGAACATGCAACCACATATGACACCGCGAAGTTAAAGCAAGCACCTGGGATGGTGGTTCATTGCGAGCGAGGTCATCCACTCCAGTGCTATGTTTACCGTCTCCATTTGCTGACACTACACCCTTTATAGCGCTGTAACGTGTCTTGCCTACCCGCACACGAAGCTGGAGCCACTTCTCTCTTTGCTTTTTGGCTTCTCTCATGGTAGCAGAGTCTGAAATACCCTTGCACAAAAAACAATAGTGAGAGTAAGGGTGAAGTGTGTGTAGAACTAGTGCACTGTAAAAGTAGCAGATAGCAGGCGGCTGAAAAATAAATGACAGGAGACATATGATAGCTCTACAACATTGCATGGCAAACAAAATTAGATTCTACTCCGTATGATTTTCTAATATATGAGCACAGGAAATGCAGGTACTCCTCCAGCACACCACCACATGTGGTCATATCTAAGATAATAGTCGACTGAAAATAAATAGGTCAGTCGATTTTTTTAATGAACCGTCCGATCTATAAGGAACGGGCAGATGGCCTTCGTCTACCTCCCGCCAGTCACTGTTGACGATCTTTCTCGAACCGCCAGCGACCACCGGCCCAGACCCCTACCTCCGCCGCGCCGCCCTCCCATCGACCTCACACCACCGCCGTGCTTGGCAGCGCCCCCAGGCCATCCCTTTAATCCCAGGCGACCTCCAGATCGGGCGCCAGTAGCTCTAGGCCGCACACGCCCCTAAGATAAACACCAAGGCGCTGCTTCCCCGGCGTAATAGGCGTACTAGCGCCTGTTATGCCGGGGAATGCTTTCATTAATTGGGAATCAACTGGCCAGAAATTGAAATTCAGGGGGGCGACGGACCTCTAGCTAAGGTGAAATAGTATATGAGGAGAAACCTTGTGCATCGCGAGTTACTAGGAACATCTAGTATCAAGAAGAAGCAGTCAACTAGTGTCTTCTGTGGGATGAATACCGTGCAAGCAGAGGCGTAAGATTTGCACGAATAAGGGAAGAGGAGTACCTTTTTCGGTTGCCGGTGTGGTCACCTCCACAGGTCGCGCCGATCTTTTTCTTTTTATCGGGGAAACTGATGTTCTGGAGGGTGCGGGCTTGGATGAACCCATGGCCAAATTGTTGACTGTGTTGCCGTGGCCGTATGTCGGCAGAGGGGAAGCAGATCCGAGGCGGCGAAGGACGGCGTAGCAGGAACAGCTCCGGTGCGGTGGAGGGTGGCAAAGTTGGAGCGGCAGCGGTGAGGCACAGGACGATGTGGTTGGCTCGGGTACGGACGGCTCGGCCTCGGCTTCAACTACTAGCCGTGGAGGGCGTTGTGGTTGAGGTTGCGGTGGACGACGACATCGGGGTATCGGCTCTGGCGTGATGGAGGAGGGCGGCGGTTGATGGGTGGGATGGAGTAGCAGACGGAGGACGCCGGGGTTCCGCGGCTGGTGGAGAGGTAGTTTTGGCGCCCACGGAGTACGAATGGGGAATCGGACGGGTGGGGGGAACCATGTTTCGATCTGGGACGCGCTTGTTTTTGGCTTTTTTGAACAGAAGATGGGACGCGCTTGTTTGAAATTTGGGGAAAGTACAAACTTTGCCCCCCTCTTAAATTTCGGACCTACTGCGGGTCGGGGGTAGGATGGTAATCCCAGGTGTCCCAAATAGTGGGCGGGAGCGATTTCGGCTGCGCGCATGTGTCCTTAGGCGGCCATTGTGTATGAATGTTTTTCGGATGCGGTTGCGTGGCGTCTAGATGAAGCTACAAACCTACCCCGGTTTAGACCTTTGGACGTCGGGACGGTAGGTTTCACGGGTCGGAGTTATTAGAAAAGTAATTTCCTTGTACTACCAAACATTGGTCTCACACGGTTTCAGGCGAGTAGAGGCTCTTTTGGCGCATCGTTCGAAATTTTGAAACACAAGCATTCACGTTTAGAGTACTCTTGAACTATGAGGATTGACCTAAATAGACAACGTTATATTTGACCTTGTATGTTTGAAAACCTCATTAAATTATCCGCTTCTTTTTGAAATTTTGACACTTGAAAATCCTATAACTACGATTATTTTGGAATGGAGGAGCTAAATTTGAATCTGTTTTGTACACGACTACATATGCTATTATGTACAAAATCAGAGCAAAGATCGGTGCCCCCATAATTTAGGTATGTTTTACAAATGCCATGATATCAAATTCAAATAATTGAATGGACTTCATGTTGAATTCGATTTTTTTAAACCACCTTAAGTTGAATTCAAATGTATGCTAGTTAATAGGTAGCTATTTATAATGTCCATTGTGTAACTTTCGTATGTATAATGTGCTTTACACACACAACATGAACTATACTCACGTTTATATTCGATTGCTAAAGCGATGCATTGTCTGGAGTTCAAAATACTAACTATGTGGATCAATTGTGTCGAATAATAACATAGACATGCTCAAATTCGATAGAATCTAGATGTCTGATGGATCAATGACCGCTCCTTACGCGAATTGCAAATATCATGATCCCATCCTAATATTTGGATACAATTTATATCTTTAATCAATGTGTAGAGCAGTCTTTTACGTGTAGTTTCACTCTCCATCGGTGGTCTCTCACACATGCTCACACACTCTCTCCCGAGGTGTCTTTCTCGCACACATGCTCTAGATATAACCCTCCCTCCCTCTCGTAACCATTTACAACTGTTTTCACTAACCTTTATCACAAGCACTCTTCCTCTCGCAAACATACACACGCACAATCCTCATCGACCCTTTCTATATACATGGACCTGCCTACGTGTCTCATGTACGCACATTATCTTTACGCCTGTCTCTCACGCATTGTCTCACACCTCTCTTCCTAATCGACGAGTATGATTCTAGCAGAGCATTCTGTAGGATGCCCCTTAAAGTTAGGTTGGATGAATAGTAATATCAGAGATAAAGGGGTTACCTTAGTCCGAGAACCTAGGGTTACAAATCCTAGCCGGCTTTGTCAGTGGACATAGAGTCCTTCACAATTCTGCTATCTTTGTCTTGTACGACTAGTCATCCATGGGTCTTCCTAAATGCGTCACGGGCCGACCAATGTGGCGCAGGTCGGAACCGAACGAAGGGCCTCACCTCGACCCACCGGACCTCACGCGGTGACACACCCTCTGCCCCCACGTCTCATTATCTTCTCACACCCACACATACCAACACAAACACCACACACACAGAAAATTTCTCCTGGTGCCTCTATTCCCTCCCCCCTTGCATATACACACTCAAGGGAATGGAATCTCTTGTCGTGACGTCATATTCGTCTCTCTCTCTCTAGACCACTCTCATTTCTCGTGCTATCTCTCCCACGCCCCCCCCGTCGGCCCCTCTATCCATGCCTCTCTCGAATACGTAATACACACACATACCTCTCTAGGCCCCGCCAAATGCATCAACTACACATTCACACATGTTACATCACGTACCCCATTGATCTAAAAAGCCCTCTCTTCACGTTTATTTCGCATACAACATTCCTTTTGAATAAAGTGTGGCCAAAAAATTATTTTAGAGTTTCTACATATATACAACATTACAAAGTTATATGGAGGAGTACGAACGCTAATTTGCATTGCATGGTGCCCACAATGATATTTATTCCGCACTGTGAATTTGTATATTTTTATACTATATACAAAGTTAGTCATAATAAAGAGAAACGAAGAGCATCTCTCTCTCCATCGCATACCCCCCTGTACGCCCCTTTCACGTATGCACACAAAACTATCTCCAGGTCCTCTAAAAGTAAGCCCCCAGAAAATTCACGCATGTTTCATCTTTCTCTCGCGATATATGCAATGACGATCATTGTATTTGAAGCGAAAGCACGATACATACATTGGACTTCAGAATCCACTCATTACGGTCACCATTTACGTTTAGTGGTTATTATACAGTCACGGGCTCACCGTACAACTCTGTATTTGCTCATGACATGACTAGTTGACCAGTTAAACGCTCCACGTGGCACCTCTAGTGTTGCATCACATTATCTCACTACCATCGTGCCCACCTGTCGACTTGTATCTACTCTACATCTACACTCTTATAAAATACATAAAATACACTCTTATAAAAAACAGAGTTGGTGATGATGGTGTGCCTGCCATCCTGCAATATAGGCCGTCCGATTTATATCTGACGGATAGGAAAGAAACTATGGCAATTTTGCAAAAAGGTACCCACACACCTCTCCACATTTGCAAATAAGGCCTTCCCTCGTTCATCCTTTTCTCTCACAAGATAAACAAGTCATACAAATGCATCTTGATGTTACGTGCAACGCACGGGCATCTTGCTAGTAAGAATGAAAACAAACGACAAAAAATATTTGGACGGTGGTTCGAAGTCATGACCGCGGGCACAGCGGACAAGGTGGCCTTGTATTGGTATGCTGAGCCGTCTGTTTTAACACACAGGAGCTGGTGTGGTGATTATACACACACGCACGCATGCACACGAACTGCATCCACGCAACACTCACACAAACACATGCACCCACGCACGCACGCAACACTCACACGTACACACGCAGCCACGCACGCACGCAACACTCACACGCACACACGCACGCATGCATGCACACACCAGTACACCACACGACCAACACACACTCTCACGCTCAAGTGCTCAACCTACACGTGCATGCGCACACATCAGGCCCTGACAGACACATACACAACCAGGTGATTCCCGCGCACGGGTTGGAGCCTTGTCGCGCCTGCGTAAATTTGTGTTTATCTGACCTTTTGCCTATGCGAACTGACAGGTGGGACCCACAAGGAACGTGGTCAATTTAACTAGTCAACATGGCGCCACGCAGACTATTTGGCCGGTCAACAGAGTGCAATCCGATGCTGAACTGTGAGCAAGTGACCGTATAATCACCGCAAAACGTATATAGTGACCGTAATCAGCTTATTCTGAAGTTCGGTGACCGTATTACGCTTTTCTCTCTGTAGGCCCTCCAAAACTACATCTCTACACGTTCTCGCATGTTACATCTAACAACTATGCAATACAGCACTACTACTACACTCTAACACAATAAATCATATGTGTTTTTAGTTTTACTAGATATCATATTGTTACTTATAATTATTCAGTTTGCATACATTAAAATTGCCTTTGAAATGTATGGCCAGTATCATCTACCGCGCGGGAAAAATCCCGCCCTTTCCTGTTTAATCGGGTTTGTATCGATGGATCGTGCGAAACAGCAAAACTATAGTACTATACAGTACTACAAGTGACAGTTCACTGGGCCGTCGTGTCGTCTACTCCTCCGTCGTAAGAGTGGAGCGCTCGCTTTCATAAATCTTCTAGTCCCTTTCGCCGACATGTGGGACATCAAGCTACCGGGTCCACGTGCCATACCGGAATACAGTGCAGAGCAGCCGGGGTGAAGCACCCCAGTCATGGCGCCGGCGTAGTAATGAGCAATGAGGCGTCAAATCACAAGCTGCACCTTTCCCGCAGTTAAGTTGGAGGGACGAAGCAACCATCATTTCACTCGTTGCTGAATCCGCTTCTCCCTCATCTTCTTCAACTTAACCACGTGTTGCTTCTGCCGTTGTTCTGCCTCATGTGGGACGCGGATCGGCTTGGTAAAGCACTGACACGTGGGACCGCATGTTAGCAAACCGCCAGGACAACGTCCTCCGAAAATAAGAAGCCTAATCCTAGACTTACAAAGGGCTACGTAGCTGCTACGTATACTTTCCATCTAATCTATATATGCCCCCCTGATTTTCAGGTGGGGTGGGCCTAATCCTCTCCTTTAATCCAATCAAATAGTCCCACATCACATCAGTTCGTAACTTTACGTAAACCATTACGTGGATGTAGCATTGCTCAAATAAGAAACCTCCCCCGCCATCCGCGCGGCAAAATCACCTCCTTTTTACTAATCTTGATTCTATAATTTTTTAGATCAATATAATTGAGATTTGTATAGATAGCACACAGGAGCAAAACCAAGTGGTACGGTTAAGGGCATCCACAATGTGTAGCCAAATGTGAAAATAGCTTTTGGCATCGTGGGAACCATTGTGGACGGTGTTGCCAAAGCCAAAAAGATGGAACCGAAGCTCCCTGATTGATTGATTGAAGGAATAGAAAAATGCAACGTCTCTCCTCTTTCTCCCATGCTTGGACGCATGTAGTACAGTATAGAGCACAGAGTCTACTCCCCTGTCCCTTCTATCACAAATCACAAAGCAGTGAGGCGTCAAATCACAAAAGCACGGACGAAGCAACCATCATTTCACTCTTCGCTGACTCCGCTTCTCCATCGTCTTCTTCGAGAAACCATCTCACCGCACTAGTACTCCTAGTAGTACTAGTAAAGGACTTCCTGGATGCAAATAAGGCGGTTGTCTCGGCTTGCAGGCGGCACTTGCGAACGACTTACCGTGGTCTCCCTCAATGGTGTTCTCCGTCGAACGCACTTCGCCAAACCACCAAAAAAAGATATCGTCGACGTCACCGCAATGGGGAAGGAAGTCAAATATAGTTACTACCTCCATTTTTTTGTACACAAGGCCAGTATATCAAAATTACAATTTGCAAAGGGCCACTAACACTAATCGAGGCAAAATTGATGGGGTTAGCAACCAAGGACATTAATATCCCCTGCATGCATGCGGAAGTGAGAAGGTTGGTTTGCATGGCGCTGCATTAATCAAGCGATGAGGAGTGAGATGGTTAGCTCTTTGGTCTTTGGAGAAAAAATACGCATTAATTGACACGTGAAACGAGGATTTGTATCGATTAAATCCCGCGAAGGAAAACCCCGCCTTTCTTTTTTAACACTAGTACTCCTAGTACGTACGTACTTATCCTGTTTGGGTCTAGGCCTTGCATTGCCAAACTTCGCCACACATTTTTGCCAAGCTTGCCTAAAGTTTTCAAAATGAGAAGGAGGTACACTTGCGCACGGCTGTCGCGGTCGCACCGCACCCTCACACGGTCGCTCCTGCACGCCGCGGTCGCACCGCACCCTCACACAGTCGCTCCTGCACGCCGCAAACCCAACCAAGGGAACGCACCCTCACTGACACGTGCTGTCGCATGTGAACAAACCAAACTCAGCCATCCTATCGCTGACACATAATTTTCGTTCATAGAGTATGTTTATCCAACCGCATGTTGGGGAGTATCCGTACGGCCCGTGCGGTGGTCTGTTGGGGAAGAAGAAGAGGTGAGGAAGAAGGAAAGAAGGGTTAGGAGACGTAGGATATTCATCCAACCGCCTGAAATGGTAGACTGACCCAAGTCAGGCGACTTGCATAACAAATATATGTTTTTACACAGCAAAAGATCCATAAAAACAACAACATAAAGAAAAACTATCACTGCTCGCGGAAAGAGACGGCCTCGTCGTCTTTGGCTGCCGGCGCGAACCAGCCGTCGCTGCCGACGTGTGTCTCCGCACCGTGGTTGTCCTCGGCCTCCAGCTACTCGTTCAAGCGGAGCGTGCGGGCGCTCTGCACGGACGAGAGCACAGCCCGGTTCAAGTCGAGGACGTCCGGTTCCGCCTGCAGGAGGGCCTCGATGGCAGCGGCATCCGCGCGCTCCGCGTCGAGTCGAGCCTCCGCCGCCCGGTTCAAGTCCAGGACGTCCGGTTCCGCCTGCAGGAGGGCGTCGATGAGAGCGGCATCCGCGCGCTCTGCGTCGAGTCGAGCCTCTGCCGCCCGGTTCAAGTCCAGGACGTCCGGTTCCGCCTGCAGGAGGGCCTCGATGGCAGCGGCATCCGCGCGCTCCGCCTCAAGTTGAGCCTCCGCCGCCCGGTTCACATCCACGACATCCGGTTCCGCCTGCAGGAGAGCCTCGATGGCAGCGGCATGCGCGCGCTCCGCGTCGAGTTGAGCCTCTGCCTCCCGGTCCTCCTTTAGTATCGCCATGTTGAACCGCTGGTCCGCCTGCACCATGGGGGACTCGGACGCCGGCACGAAGTCGACGTCCATCGTCTCATACCCATCGGGGGCCTTCTGCGCCGCGACCTCCGCCATGAACATTGGATCGGCTTCCTCCTCCTCGTAGCTTGGCTCCAGAGAACTCGGGGATTGGCCCGCCGCAAAGCGAGCTTGGGAACGGAGGTCTGTGGCGCCGACCGCCGCCGCGATTTCTGCGCGGCGCTCCGGCGTCAGCATCTTGTAGTAAGTGATCTTGCGGCGCACCATGGCTTTCCGGCGAACTAGGGGACGCTTGATGCGGGCTAGGGGATCGAAAGGTGGGGGAATGGGCTGGAGATTTGGTGTGGTTTTAGGGCAGTGGCTGGCGTAGGCCGAGCAGCGAAGGTTCTGGTGTGAATAGTGGTTCCGGTGACGACCGGTCAATCGGTTTTGACTGTACATCGCTCTTGTCGCGTTCGCGTTGCAGCCCGGCACGCTGGACCCTCCACGTCGCTCACCGAATGGAACGCGCTTCGTCTTGCGTTTTCGCTCGCTTGTGGGACCGCAGTTGAGAGCAAACCGACGTCCCTCCCCCTCCCCCGCCCGCGTCATTTATTATACCACCACTCCCTCCGTTTTATGCGGAGTAAATAAAAACAGAGGGAGTATACTACGGATGAGGATCCCCTGACGTGGCCGAACCCATTGAGTAACTGACATGCGGGGCCTAGCAAGCATGGGGTCCGCCAGTAAGTGACCGAAAGGGAGGGTAAGGCAGGGATACCTACGTCAGAGGATCCACTTCCACTATACTACTTTGACCAAATGTTAGAGTAATAATATATGACATGCAACTTACACAAATGTTAGAGTAATAATATATGACATGCAACTTACACAAAGCATACAGGGTCTAATGCGTTTTTCGAGGCTAACTTTGACCAAATGTTAGAGTAATAATATATGACATGCAACTTACACAAAGCATACGGTCAAATTCGTATGTGAAAGGAGTTTCCAATGATATAATTTTCACATTATACATCTCATGTACTATTAATCTTGTCAATAGTCAAATTGGAAACCATCTCGAGTACAAATCTAGGAGTACGTACGAATCTAACAATATTGATTGGGCGTTGTTGAATGTTGATACCTTTTTGATCAAAGTAGAGATACTTTGACTACACATAAAACTTATATGTAAACTAGAAAGGATAGGGGGAGTATATTGTACGTTCAAAAACGAAACGAACATTGAATACCCTTTATATATGATTTGCGGATGCTATGATCACCGGTTCAAAATTTTGAATCCGCCTTAGGTATCACGTGCCCCCACTCGTTCCCTCTCGATTTCATCTCGGGGTCCGGAGATCTATTGAAAGAGGACTAGGGTGGGTACATGCGAATGATACTCGGCGGAATGTTCAAATGAGGCATGCGGGAGGATGGACTCGACTGGAGGGCGACATGATCGATGGAGAAGAGGGTTGGAGAGGAATGAGAAATAAGCAAACGCCACATGATTATACTTGAACGGCTCAAATAAACAATAAGTTGTCTCGCTTGGCCTACATAGTGAAAGGCCTAATGCGCAACGCGGAGCACTGACGCTCGAATATGGCCGGGAAAACAGGGAAACCGACATGTGGGGCACACCCGTCGGGACGACGTAGCGCAGACTAGTCCAATGGAGGAGCTGGCCCACGACCTCCTCGCCACCGACAACCGTTCATGTGGGTCGTTGGGGCCAACAACGGGGCGCAGCTCCAGCACCGCCTCTGGACACGGCGACCGCGGTGAGCGACACGCTCATATCGTCGCTAGACACGGTCGGTTTCAGTGTGCCGAGGGTGGCGTTAGTGCTGTGGCACGACCAACGGTATGTTTGGTTTGTGCCCAAGGTTGCCCCATCAAAGCATTGGGTAGCCAAAATTTTGGTTGAGGTATTGGTTGCCCATGATTTGGCCGACATTGGCAAGAAAAATGAACTAGAGTTGGCTAGAGTTCATTGGCATGCCAAAGAAATGGCAACCATCCAAACAAAGACCAATCTTTGGGTCATGACCAAAATTTTGGTTGAGGTATTGGTTGCCCATGATTTGGCCGACATTGGCAAGAAAAATGAACTAGAGTTGGCTAGAGTTCATTGGCATGCCAAAAAAATGGCAACCATCCAAACAAAGACCAATCTTTGGGTCATGACCAAAATTTTGGTAAGGTGCACTTTGGCCACAATCCAAACACACCCCAACACCCGGCTCGTCGAGGATGCACGGGGCGCCGCGACGCGTCCGCGGAGTGGTGTAGCGCGGCCAACTGCATCCTCTGGACCTGAGACCATGCCGGGTCGTCTTGCTTTTTCAATGACATGCGGGGATCGCATGTGAGCAAAGGGCATCTCCAACGTTGCCACGACCGCAGCTGACTACCCTGGCACACCAAAACCCTCGTCCCTCGCGCCGTCGCGCGGTGCGTTCCCAGCCGGCGCCAGCTGCCCGCATTCATGCCGTCCGTTCGTATGTCGTCGTTAAGAGGCTCGGTGCCCGAGGAACCAACTCCGGCGACTTAATGACGCACCCGGACGCTTGGCCTCACCGGAATGCGCTACTTAAAGCGGCAACGCCCAGCTAACCTCCACACCATAGCGCATCGTCCTCCTACCTGGCACCACATCCGCCATGACCGCAAGTGCGAACGCTCTGCGGGAGAGCTTGTCTTCGGGGATGAAGCTCGAGGTCGCCGCCCTCGCTCAAGTCGCCTCTCGCGACGCAATAGCGGCGTAGCCGGACGCGGACGCGACCGCACAAGCGGTGGCCACGCTGGCGGCCGACGACGGGAGCACCGTCAGCCACGCGTCCTACTTGCCGCCGTCCAACGTCCGGCACCGCCGAGGTCGGGGACTCCTCCGAGGATGAGTAGGGCATGGGAGGCGGCAGGGCATGGTGTGCCAACTGGCCGGTCCGTATCCCGTGTTCTACTCTTCCTCGCCGGAGACCGCACCTTCACTTCACGGGTCTTGAACCCCGCCCCCGTACATAGAGATCGCAGATGGAGGACGTCGGTCGCCGCCGTAGAATAGGTTTAGGGTCGGGTTTCTTTTATTTTTCTGTCCTATAAAAGTTCGAAATGTAATGAAAATCTGCCGTGTTTGCATTAATCTCGGCCGGTGTATATGAACTTTCACAATAATATACATATTGTAGGAGTACTAGCAAGATGCCCGTGCGTTGCACGGAAGATCAAGATCTTGTGGGAGAAAAGGATGAACGAGGGAAAGCCTTATCTGCAAATGTGGAGAGGAGTGCGGGTAAATTGTCATAGTTTCCTTCCTATCCGTTAGATATAGATCGGACGGCCTATATTGCAGGATGACAGGCACACCATCATCACCAACTCTGCTTTTTATTGAACCGAGACAAATCTAACATGCGAAGTAAAATAAACACATAGGGTCTATACATACACAAATTATCTTAGGCACTCCAATAGTACGTCCACTACACATTCACGCATTTCACATCTTTCTACATCTACGGGAACCTACGAAAGGGTTAACGTAAATTGCCTCTCTCTCTCCTCCCCTGATTTTCATGGTGGTGGGCCCCTCCCTCCCCCCAATCTACAATCAACAGCTCACACGTTTCACATTACGTTAATTACGTAACTGGGATTACGTAGGTGTAGCATTACTCGTCCTAAAAAACCCAACTAAGCCAACCTCCCAGCATATCGCGCGGGAAAAGACCCGGCCGCGCCGTTTTAGTCGGGATTACCGGATTACTAGTAGTAGTATCGATGGATCGCGCGAAGCAACAAATTTTTTTGAGGGGGCGAAGCACCTAGTTTAAAAGGAAAAAAGGCGGTACACTCACAGCACTCCTGTCGCGGTCGCATTGCACCCCACACACGTTCGGTCCTGCACACGGCTCACGCAAACGGAACGCGCTTCGGCTTGCCTCTTCACTGACACGTGGGACTGCACTTGGAGAAACCGACCATGCGCCAAACTCCCCCGCCCACCGCGCGAAAATCCTCCCCCCCCACACCCAAAAATTCCCCCCAAATCCGATTCAACCGCCCTTCGGCCAACTAGCCAATAATATTCCCCAAACCCCCTCCCCCCTGTCCCCCTCCACTCCATTCGCTCCGCCAAAGCCGCCCTCCCCGCCGCGCCGATACGTCGGCGCCGCGGTTCGGCGATCCTCTCGCTCCCACAGTACGCTCTCGTAGACTGCCGTCCTCTAGCCGCGCCGCCACCTCTGGCTACGTTCTTGTGGAGGCGCACGGCGGTCAGCGCCGCCACCGCTGGCGACGTTCGTGTGGAGACGCACGGCGGTCAGCTTCTCCCACGGTACGCGCATTCTAGACTGAGGCCCCGTTCATGTCGGTGTAGCGCTGAATGTTAGCTGATAGACGCTGTTAATCTCACTGTTTGCCGAAGTAGTTTACTGTCAATATGCTCTGCTTAAGAAGCTTCCTTGCCCTGTTCTGCACTCAATCTGCTTAGCTGAGATGGCATGCCAAGGCCGATTAGTTGCTAAAATATCCTGCCATATATTTATTGTGACGTAGATTGCCATGGTCTAGTAGCCAATCTGTTAGGTGAAATAGCTCTACACCGTTTTATACTCGATCTTTGTTGCTGCGATGGCCTTCGATAGTTCGATGGCTGTGTGCTCGGCCTCATTGACTGCTGAAACAGCCTGCCATAATTTGGCACTCAAATCTGTTTGCTGAATTAGCTTTACATATATTTCGTTACTTAGATCTGCTCGTCCAAATATCTTGCCATAGCTTTAGACATCGACCTAGGTATTTTTTTCTGGACTTCATAAAAAAGCATATATGTTTTTCCTGTAATATCTAGTAGAAGAACTAATTTGTATGTCTAACAGATGGACAGGACTTGGATAACTTCTGCTCGAAGATTCTCCGCTGCATATGTCGAGGGGGTTGAAAACTTCATGAACTTTATCAGAGCTGAGTACGGTGGTCCGAAATCAGATGTGCTCTGCCCGTGTAGCAGTTGTATGAATTCAGTTACAAGACCCCAGTCAACTGTGCAAAATCATCTACACTTGTATGGGATGTCGGTCACATATACTAGGTGGGTTCATCATGGTGAAGCTGTGAACGTCAATGTTATTGACTACGTGGAAGCAGCAGATCACCATCTTGATCTGCCTGATGCTCAGGTGGAAGAGGAGGAGGAGGTGGTGGTGGCGGAGCCAGTGAGTTTGACCAACATTGAAACAATGCTACGAAATGCTCGTGCATTCCGTGAACTTTCACCTGCAGAAGAAAAACGGTGGGCCCGCATGTTGGAACAATGCAACGTTGCTGTCACCCCAGGAAATAAGCTGTCAGTATTCTCAGCTATGGTCACCTTTCTTCAGGTGAAGACATCTGAGCGGATGACCAACAAATCATTCGATGCGATGTTGGCTGCTTTCCGCGAATCTTTCCCAGATGCGTCTGAGCTGCCACACACCTACAGTAAAATGAAGAATTTCCTTCGTGCAGTTGGAATTGGATATGATATGATCCATGTTTGTAAGAATAATTGTGTTCTGTTCCGGAAGGATTATGCCAACTTAAGTGAATGCCCGAAATGCAAATCATCAAGATGGAAAGATGGCGATGCTGTGAAGAGGATTCCTCATAATGTTCTGAGACATTTTCCAATTATACCAAGATTGCAGAGGTTGTTTCATGATGCTGAAACAAGAGAGGATGTACTGTGGCATTCTAGGAACCAGGAGTACAGAGATCAGAATGTAATGAGCCATCCATCTCATGGTAGTGAGTGGAAAAGCTTCAATGATAAACACAAAGAGTTTGCTGCTGACCCGAGACACATTAGACTTGGCTTAGCTTCAGATGGATTTAACCCATTTGGCCACCAGAGCGCCACATATAGCATGTGGCCAGTGCTTGTTATCCCTTACAACATGCCTCCAAATGTCTGCACCAAAGAATCAAACTACATGATGGCCTTGCTCATCCCAGGTCCAAAAAGTCCTGGAAAGGATTTTGATTTGTTCATGGAGCCTCTTGTGGAGGAACTTCAACAGCTATGGAAGGGTGTTCTCACTCGAGACCTATATAGCAGCCCACCAGCTGATTTCTTTCTGCGTGCTGTTATAATTTGGTGCATCCATGATTATCCGGCTTTGGGCACTATGTCAGGGCGAACGACACATGGTTACAATGCATGTGTTCGCTGTGACAGGAATCCGCTGTCATACGCAATACTTAGCAAGATCTGTTACATTGGACACCGCCGTTTCCTTGCCAAGGACAAGCCGCATCCTAGAAAATACCGAAGACATGTGTTCAATGCAAAGCATGAAAACCGTGATGCGCCAAAGAGGCTCACCGCCGATGAGTTGCAAGTGGAATTAGAGAAGGTCAGGCATATTACACCAGGAAACCATCCTGGTAATGGTAGCGGGAAAAGGAAGCGTGGCAGGGTAGAAGAGAGATTATTGTTTACCCGCAGGTCCACTTTGTGGGACTTGGAGTATTGGAAAGATTTGGATCTGCGGCATAATCTTGATGTGATGCACATCGAGAAAAATATATGTGACAGCATTATCGGCACACTTCTTAATATTGAAGGCAAGACGAAAGATACCTTAAAATCTAGGATTGATTTGACACACCTGGGTATCAGAAAGGATTTGCAGGTGCAAGATGAAGGTAAACCACGGGATATGGCACCAGCTGTGTACGTCTTGGACAAGGTAAAAAGAAAAGAATTCTGCGAGGTCCTGTCACGTGTGAGATTCCCACATGGATTTGCTTCCAACCCTGAAAGGAGAGTCAGTGCAGATGGAAACAAGGTACAAGGGTTGAAAACTCATGACTGCCACGTCCTACTTCAAAGGGTTTTACCTGTTATCCTTAGAGGATTGGGCCGCCCTGACTTATACAGAGCAGTTGCAGAGTTGGGACAATTCTTCAGGGAACTCTGCAGTAGGAATATCAGGATAGATGCTTTGGAGCGTCTTAGAGACAAGATACCAACTATCCTATGCGACCTTGAGAAGATATATCCTCCAGCCTTCTTTGATGTGATGGTGCATTTGGCTGTTCATCTACCTGATGAGGCACTACTTAGAGGTCCAGTACAGTATGGCTGGATGTACCCTATTGAAAGGCGGCTAGGCACTTTCAAGGGCTATGTTAGGAACAGAGCTAGACCCGAGGGTTCCATTGCAGAGGCCTACATTGCTACAGAAGCGTTGACATTCTGCTCAAAATACATTGAAACAGCTGATCAGCTTAGCAAAGAGGTGGGTGAAGACAATCCCGGGCTCAATGTTTTCGATTATTCTGTTCGAGTTACAGGGAAGAGTCGACAAGAGGACAAACCTAAAGATTTGGACAAAATGGTTTGGTATGTGTTGAATAACTGTCCTGAGATACTACCTTATATCAAGTAAGTGCAGTACTGCAGCTTATACATCGTAATCTACTAAACTTGCAGCACATTCTTATATATTTAGATGTTTGACGCGATCACTATGTTGTGCAGCATCTACAAAGAGGAGTTACTGCCGCAAAATCCAAGAAACATTGACAAACTGGTTATGGCAGGATTTGCGAAATGGTTCAAGAACCATGTAAGCTTTTGAAGTGCACTGTCAGTTTTTTTAATATATTGAGTACATAAGATGATCAGCTTGTCTATTTTCTAACCATAGGTTAAGAAGATGCGGGAGGATGGGCAGGCAGTTGATGATGCCCTTTACTCACTAGCAATGGGTCCTGATACTCGGGTAAGACATTATGAATCTTGCGTTGTTGGAGATGTGCGCTACAACACCCTTGCACGAGACGAAGGCAGGAAGACACAAAACAGTGCCATCATGAGCACGGATACGTATGACAAAGAGACAACTGAAATGTATGCTAACATAACAGACATTGTTCAGTTGCAGTATATCTCCAGTTTCGAGGATCATCGGTGTGTGGTTCTGTTGTGCTGTCGTTGGTATAACCTGTTTTCCAGGATCGCAAAACCCAGAGCTGATGATTATTTCAAATCCATCAATGTCAAGGCGGCGTACCAGACCAACGAGCCTTTTATTTTGGCAAATCAAGCAACACAGATATTTTTCTTGGAAGACACATTTGCACGTAGCGATGACTGGAGAGTATTGCAAAGGTTTGAGCAGAGGAATTCGTTTAATGAAGTTGCACAACAAGATGATGCTTACACTGCTCCTGATGTACAAGATAACACAGATGTTCCTAATATCTTTGAGAACCATCACGTCAATGACGCCGGCGAAAAGATTGCCTGTCGTGCTGTGGACATACAAGAGTTGATCAAGAAGAAGCCAACGTTCGAGGACGTTGAGGACGAAGAAGAAGATGACACCGTGGGGAATTACGATTCAGACTGATACACATGGCGAAGATGTTGACGCTGCTGCTGCGGATGATGATTACATTGCTTTTGTCGTATTTGCCTGTCAGAAGACGTTTTTTATCTACTATGTGAAATTGTGTTTGCTATGACAACTGAAACCTGATGAACATGTTGTTTAGTATTTTGCTGTGAGAACATCACTTGTTATGTATGCTGATTTGTGTTTGGTGATTGTATGACAACTAAAACATGATGACATTGTTGTTTAGTTGTACTCATATTTGGCTGTGAAACTTGAATTTGATGACATAGTTTGCTGTTGGACTGCAATTTGCTCGACGTCTTCGAATGAGAACAAAGCTGACCCGACAGGGCCTCTGCTATTTATTTATTTATATGAGCAAAAGGGGATACCCCCTGATTTCCGTTAATAGAAATCATTAGATGTTCACAACACTACGCCCAGCCTGCTACACAGGTTTCATTCATTACTAGTTTCAGCAAAGTGCTCATGTCGTAGCCACTGAATACATCACGAGTGCTACATACACTGCAAATAAAGAGACAATCATCCTACAGAGCACATCGATTTTGCCCATTATCTTCACAAGCTCTTTCATCTCCTCATTGCTGTCAAGGCCGTTCAGCAGCTGTTGCTTGGCCATGATCAGAGGAACTGCATCTTTAACCTTCTGCTCTGCATCTTCCTCTTCTGCCGTTCCTTCAGTTACTTGTCCAACACCCCAACCTGCTGGTATTGGGATTCCTCGGCTAACCAAATAATCAGCGTAGTTGCATTCCCCCACATCAGCAACTTCCCAGAAATACAAATCACACGAATCTTCCCTTTTCTGCACGAATCAAATTGGAAGATCATCAACCAAACTATTAAAAAAATCAGCAACTGAAAGCAGCAGAACAACACTTAAACATATTATTACCCCATGATTCGGGCATTTGTAGAAGACTCGGCCAGGGTTGCGGATTGTGGTTGAGACGCGACGGATGACTCTGCGTGATTTGCAGCAGTGGCACCACACCAACGGCAGCGGGTTGCGATGAGCAATCGGCTGCGGTGCGCGTGCCGGCGGGGGTGTGATGAGACCCACAGGCGATGGTACGGGTGGCGACTTGGCGCATATCTGGTTGTTGCCTGCTGAAGAGCAGGTGGACGAGCAGCCAGCGGACATGGTTGCTGCGGCCAGAGCTTCTGATGCTAGGCAGAGTAAGTAGAGAAGAGGAGAAGCGAACGTTGGATATGTCAGTTTCATTACTTGCAGAGTAGCATAGCACCATATATAGTCATAGTCTAGGTTTGGATTCGAACCAGCTACAGGAGGGACCTCCTTGTTTTGCGAAAAAAATTATTTCTCCACCTGACAGCTGGGACCCACCGGCTGTATCTTCGCACGGAAGGAAGTGCCTCCTTGTTTTGCGAAAAAAATTATTCATCCCGTTGACAGCTGGGACCCGTCAGATTTGGTGACTGACTTGTGGGCCTACTAAGCGGACGTGTACGCATGGCTTTGTCAACTTAATCAACAAATGATTCTAGCAGCTGGACCGTTGGATGTTAATCCAACAGCCGTGCTCCTTCTTCAACCTCTGTTCTTGCTCCTGTCTCCCGTGGGCGGCACCGCGGCTGTGCTGCCGCGCACCCGAACCAGTGAAGTTTCCCACTCCTCTCCATCTGCGACTCCACTGCCCCGTCTTCCCCATCTCCGGGTCGTTCCAGTCTGGGTGCGCTCGGCACGGTGTGGTCAACGTGGTCAACAACCGAGAGTCATCGGAAGATGACTGTACGTGAGAGGCTGACAGTGGGGACGCACCACGCCCATGGACGCATGCATGCAACGGAACGCGGCGAGGTCAACGTGGTCAAGGAACGACTTCCATCGGAAGTATACTGTACGTGGAGAGTCTCAGCTGGGTCCACGGCCGCAGCAAGTAAGTGCCTCCTTATTACGCGGAAAATAATGATTCCTCCAACTGACAGCAGGGACCCACTGGACGGGCCACCGTATTTTGCGAAAAAACGTTTGCCCCCTGACTGCTGGGACCCACCTGACGGGCCACCGTATTTCGCGAAAAAAACGTTCCCCCCGCTGTCAGCTCGGACCCACCGGAAGTGCCTCCTTATTACGCACAAAAAAATGAATACTCCCCCGGCTAGCTGGGACCCACCTTGGTGGGAGGCTGACTTGTGGGCCTACTAAGTTGATGGGGACGAAGGGCTTTGTCAACTTAGTCAATATGAACGATTCTAGCTCCATTGACTGTACGATGTCCATCCAACGGCCGTAGTGCTTCTTCAACCTCTGGTCTTCTTGCTCCAGCCGCCCAAAGCAGCGCCGGTCGTGCCGCATGCTCCTGCCTCCCGTGGCCGGCTGTGCTGCCGCGGAGGCCTCACCGCCCCCTACTATTCCCACCGCTGGCCAGGCCCTGCGGCGACGGCAGCCTCACACCGCAGCCGAACCAGTGAACCCTCGTACTCCTCTCCGCGCGGGCTTCCACTGCCGCGTCTTCCCCGGCTCCGCGTCGTCCCCTTCCTAGGCCTCGCCGTCGTCCACCGCCGTGGTGCTCTCCGCGCGGCGTGGTCAACGTGGTCAAGGAACGACTTCCATCGGAAGAGTACTGTACGTGGAGAGGCTGACAGCTGGGTCCACGGCCACAGCCCAGTTTTTTTGTGATTTGCCAAGTAAGTCGCTTTGTCAGGCCTGTTGGGCTGCAAATCTTTCAAGACGAGGAGAGCTTTCATTCGGCTGGCCGAGAAAATGGCCCATCAGTAATGAGAAATGGGTTGTACATTTTTAAAACACATCAAACCGGCAATTAGTTTCAAATATCTTTTTTTTCATTTCGAGATTTTAAATTACATTAATTTTTATGCATGGAGAATTTGTTGGATTTTATATTGATATACATTTATTTTTAAAATCAGTTTGAATGTGAGTCGAAATTTCGGGATTAAAAACAGTTCGGACCGCACCGAAATATGCAAAATTTCATATAATTTTTTAACCGTGGCCACAATATGGGCTGTAATGCTAACAAAAAGAATATGGGCTCCAAAAAAACCTTAATAATTAGCAAATGGGCTGTAAATTATTAGAAATAATGGCAGATGGGCTGTATGCTGTTTTCCACAGATTTGAGGCTTTCCTAAAAAAAGGTTGACGCACAAGCAGTGACTGTTGGATGGCCATCCAACGGCCGTCGTGCTTCTTCAATCTCTGCTCTTCCTGCTCCAGCCGCTCAAACAAGCGCCGACGGGACTGCCTGCTCCCTCCTCCCCGCGGCCGGCTCTGCTGCCGCGCAGGCCTCACCGCCCCACCGTACTCCCATCGCTGGCCTAGCCATCCCTCTACTCACCCACACCTGCTGTTATTCTCCGGCGACGGCAGACGAACCAGTAAACCCTCGTACAGTCGTACTCCCCTCCGCGTGGGAAACAACTGCCGAGTCTTCCCTGCCTCCGTGTCGTTCCCTTCCTAGGCCTCACCGTCGTCCACCGCCCTGGTGCTCTCGGCGCGGCCTGGTCAATGTGGTCAACGACCGACATGCATCTGAAGTGGACTGTACGTGGAGAGGCCGACAGCTGGGTCCACCGCCGCACGCAAGGAAATGCCCCTTATTACGCGCAAAATAATGATTCCTCCACCTGACATTAGGGACCCACCGAAAGGGCCTCTGTATTTCGCGAAAAAACGTTACTGCCGCTGACAGCTCGGACCCACCAGCTATATCTTCGCACGCAAGGAAGTGCCTCCTTATTACGCACAAAAAAATGAATACTCCCCCTGTTAGCTGGGACCCAGTATAGTGGCAGGCTGACTTGTGGGCCTACTAAGTTGATGGGGACGGAGGGCTTTGTCAACTTAGTCAATATGCATGATTCTGGCTCCAGTGACCGTACGATGTCCATCCAACGGCCTTAGTGCTTCTTCAACCTCTGGTCTTCTTGCTGCAGCCGCCCAAATCAGCGCCGGTCGTGCCTCGTGCTCCTGCCTCCCGTGGCCGGCTGCGATGCGGCGGAGGCCTCACCGCCCCCTACTACTCCCACCGCTGGCCAGGCCATCCCTCTACTCACCCACACCCCCTGTTATTCTGCGGCGATGGCAGCCTCACACCGCAGCGAACCAGTGAACCCTCGTACTCCTCTACGCATGGGCATCCACTGCCGCGTCTTCCCCGGCTCCGCGTCGTCCCCTTCCTAGGCCTCGCCGTCGTCGACCGCCCTGGTCCTCTCGGCGCGGCGTGGTCAACGTGGTCAAGGAACGGCTTCCATCGGACGTGGACTGTACGTGGAGAGGCTGACAGCTGGGTCCACGGCCGCAGCAAGGAAGTGCCTCCTTATTACGTGCAAAATAATTATTCCTCCACCTGACAGCGGGGACCCACCGGACGGGCCACCGTATTTCGTGAAAAAAAACATTAGCCCCTGACTGCTGGGACCCACCAGCTACATCTTCGCACGCAAGGAAGTGCATCCGGGCAAAAAAAAACGATTCGCCCCCCTGGCTGCTGGGACCCACCAGCTACATCTTCGCAGGCAAGGAAGTGCCTGACAGTCGGGACCCACCTGGTCGAAGCGTACGTAGCGTTGTCATTCTGGTCGCGAACGTGTTCGTACATATATACTGGTGGATGTAGAGGCGCGCACGTGTCGTAGTAGAGGCGTGCACATAGCATGTACACGTACGTACAACGGCCAGGGTGCAAGAAAGAAAATACGGCCACGTATGTGTACATACGGGCGGGGTCTCGAACGCCTACTCGCGCATATGTACGGCCAGGGCTCGTGTACATGGCTGGGTCGGAACGGAGAAACAGCGTCGTCGTCGTGTTCATGGGGAGGCAACGGAATGCGTCGTGTTCGTTGGGAGGCAACGGAATGCGTCATGTTCATCGGGAGGCAACGGAACGCGTGGGAGCCAACCGGCTGGGTCGGAACGGAATATGTGGTCATGTTCATCGGGAGGGCTTGGATGGAACATGCGATGGAAACGAGGCCTTGCATACCGCACAACGGAGGAAAGAGACCTCCTACGTTCGGAACGGGGTCCTGTTGATCGGGAGGGGTGTGGCGTATCGCAAAACGGAGGAAACGGACCTCCTACGGTCGAAACGGGGGTCCTCTTGATCGGGAGGGGTGTGGCGTACCGCAAAACGGACGAAACGGACCTCCTACGGTCGAAACGGGGGTCCTGTTGATTGGGAGGGGTGTGGCGTATCGCAAAACGGATGAAACGGACCTCCTACGGTCGAAACGGGGGTCCTGTTCATCGGGAGGGGTGTGGCGTACCACAAAACGGGACTCCACGGGATACTGTTCATCTCCACCGTCGACATCCTCCAGCCTCCACGGGCTACCGTTGACCTCCTCCAGCCTCCATGGGCTCCTGTTCATCCAGCCTCCACCACGCGCTACTCCACTGGCTACTGTTCAACCACCCCTCCACGGGCACCCCTCCACCTCATCCAGAGGCAACGCCACCGCTCACTGTTCATCCAAACCCCCCCGCAACACTCACTGTTCATCCCAGAGGCAGCATCGATCGGCTTCAGTTAGCAGCAGTAGTGAAGGAATCGCTCAATCGGGTTCTGTTAACAGCCATCGATCGATCGCTCGGGTTCAGTAACGCGTAGCCTGCAGTGCAATCGCTCGGGTTCAATTAGAGCGCAATGCCTTGCTCGGGTTCAGTTAGAGCCAACGCCTCACACACACGTGCGTACGTGTACGAGAGAAACGCGCATCGCTCGGCCCCCGACCTCCCACCGTAACCGGGAACTCCCCAAAATTTTCCTCAGCCTCGCTTCTACCATGGTTTTTTCCGTCATGGACGGCCCAAAGAATGTCATGCAGCTGCGTCTCCGACCCGCCCAGGACAAAAAGCCCATTTTTTGTCATGATTTTTTGTCATAGAAGTAGGAACCCACCACATCTATGATGATACCGGGTTTTGTCACAATTATCGTCATAGAAGTGTCATATGTATGACAGAATTTTTTTTCGTTTGGCCCAAAATGTCACGGATGTGTCTTTTTTTTGTAGTGGAGTCCGGAGAGCACATGAGGTGCCCACGAGGCAGGGGGCGCGCCCAGGGGGTAGGGCGCGCCTCCCACCCTCGTGGAAGCCTCGTGTCCTTCCCGGACTGCTTCTTATTTTTATATTTTTCTAAATATTCCAAAACAGAGAAAAATTGCCATTAGAACTATTTTGGAGTCGGTTTACTTACCGTATCACATACCTATTCTTTTTTGGAGTCTGAGACATTCTGGAAAGTGCCCCTTATGTATTCCTCCGGGGTTAGGGTTTCAATAAAGTTAGTTTCAACATTTATAGGATTACCTGAGATATAATGTTTGATTCTTTGACCGTTCACCACTTTCGGATTTGTGCCTTCGAAGTTGTTGATTTTTATGGCACCGGAACGATAGACCTCCTCGATAACGTAAGGACCTTCCCATTTAGAGAGAAGTTTTCCTGCAAAAAAATCTTAAACGAGAGTTGTATAGCAACACATAATCACCTACATTAAACTCACGTTTTTGTATCCTTTTGTCATGCCATCTTTTAACTTTTTCTTTGAACAACTTCGCATTCTCATAGGCTTGGGTTCTCCATTCATAAAGTGAGCTAATGTCAAATAACCTCTTCTCACTGGCAAGTTTGAAATCATAATTGAGCTCTTTAATAGCTCAATATGCCTTATGTTCTAGTTCGAGAGGTAAGTGACATGCTTTTCCATAAACCATTTTATACGGAGACATACCCATAGGATTTTTATATGTATATCTATAGGCCAATAATGCCAAGTTTCTTGGACCAATTCTTTCTAGATCTATTAACAGTCTTTTGCAAAATTAATTTGAGCTCTCTATTACTCCATTCTACTTGACCACTAGACTGTGGGTGATATGGAGATGCAATTCTATGATTAACATCATACTTGGCAAGCATTTTACGGAAAGCACCATGAATGAAATGTGAACCACCATCAGTCATTAAATATCTAGGGACTCCAAACCTCGGAAAAATAACTTCTTCAAGCATCTTAATAGAGGTGTTATGATCAGCACTACTAGTTGGAATAGCTTCTACCCACTTAGTAACGTAATCAACAGCAACTAAAATATGTGTATACCCATTAGAGGCAGGATAAGGTCCCATATAATCAAAGCCCCAAACATCAAATGGTTCAATAACAAGTGAATAATTCATAAGCATTTCTTGACGTCTACTAATATTACCAATTCTTTGACATTCATCACAAGATAAGACAAACTTACGAGCATCTTTGAAGAGAGTAGGCCAATAAAAACCAGATTGCAATACCTTATGTGCAGTTCTATCTCCAGCGTGGTGTCCCCCATAAGCCTTGGAGTGACACTTGCGCAGGATCTGTTCCTGTTCATGCTCAGGTACACAATGTCTAATAACACCATCTAATCCTTCTTTATAAAGATGTGGGTCATCCAAGAAGTAATGTCTTAAATCATAGAAAAACTTTTTCTTTTGCTGGTATGTGAAACTAGGTGGTATAAATTTAGCAACAATGTAATTAGCATAATCAGCATACCAAGGAGCAGTACGAGAAGCATTTATGACAGCTAATTGTTCATCAGGAAAGCTATCATGAATAGGTAGTGGGTCATCAAGAACATTTTCTAACCTACACAAGTTGTCCGCAACGGGGTTCTCAGCTCCCTTTCTATCAATAATATGCAAATCAAATTTTTGTAGCAAGAAAACCCATCTAATAAGTCTAGGTTTAGCATCTTTCTTTTCCATAAGATATTTAATAGCAGCATGATCAGTGTGAATAGTTACTTTAGAATCAACAATATAAGGTCTGAACTTATCACAAGCAAATACAACTGCTAAGAATTCCTTTTGAGTAGTAGCATAATTTCTCTATGCATTATCTAGAGTTTTATTAGCATATTGAATGACATTTAATTTCTTATCAACTTTTTGCCCTAGAACAACACCTACAACATAATCACTAGCATCACACATGATTTCAAAGGGTAAATTCCAATCAGGTGGCTGAACGATAGGTGCAGAAATTAATGCTTTCTTAAGTATTTCAAATGCTTCTACACAATCATGATCAAAGACAAAAGTTATATCCTTTTGTAAGAGATTAGTCAAAGGCCGAGAAATTTTTGAGAAGTCCTTATTGAACCTCCAATAAAAACCAGCATGACCAAGAAACTTCTTATACCTTTGATGTCCTTCGGACATGGCATCTTTTCAATAGCATCAACTTTAGCTTTATCAACTTCAATACCTCTTTCGGAAATTTTATGTCCCAAGACAATGCCTTCATTAACCATAAAGTGTCACTTCTCCCAATTCAAGACAAGATTAGTTTCTTCACATCTCTGCAAAACTCGATCACGGTTGCTCAAGCAATCATCAAAAGAGGATCCATAAATGGAGAAATCGTCCATGAAAACCTCACATATCTTTTCACAAAAGTCAGAGAATATAGCCATCATGCATCTTTGAAAGGTATCAGGTGCATTACATAAACCAAAAGGCATACGTCTATAAGCAAAAGTACCGAAAGGGCAAGTAAAAGTGGTCTTTGCTTGATCATCAGCTGACACAGGTATTTGAGAGAAACCAGAGTAACCATCTAGAAAGCAAAATGTGTATGTTTGGATAATCTTTCTAGCATTTGATCAATAAAAGGTAGGGGGTAATGATCTTTTTTAGTAGCCTTATTTAGTTTGCGGAAATCAATTACCATTCTATAACCTGTAATAATTCTTTGCGGTATCAATTCATCTTTATCATTAGGAACAACAGTAATACCTCCCTTCTTAGGGACACAATGGACAGGACTTACCCACTGACTATCAGCAACGGGATAAATAATACCTGCCTCAAGGAGCTTTAGTATTTCCTTTCTTACCACTTCCTTCATCTTAGGATTTAACCGTCGTTGGTGATCAATAACTGGTTTGGCGTCTTTCTCTAGATTTATTTTGTGTTGACATAAAGTGGGACTAATACCCTTAAGATCATCGAGAGTATATCCAATAGTAGCACGATGCTTCTTTAGAGTTTTCAATAATTTCTCTTCCTCATGCTCTGAAAGGTTAGCACTAATAATAACAGGATATATCTTCTTTTCATCAAGATAAGCATATTTAAGAGTATCATGTAATGTTTAAGCTCGAACATGGGATCACCCTTGGGTGGAGGAGGCTCCCCTAGGATTTCAACAGGCAAGTTGTGTTTCAGAATAGGTCCCTGTTTAAAGAATACTTCATATATTTCCCTTCTTTCCTTCATAAACATATCATTTTCATGCTCTAGCAAATATTGTTCTAAAGGATCATTAGGGGGTACGGCAATAGAAGCAAGACCAATAATTTCATCTTTACTAGGCAATTCTTCATCACGGGGTTGTCTACGAAATTTAGAAAAATTAAACTCATGAGACATATCATCCAAACCAATAGTAACGGCATCCTTTTCGCAGTCTATCTTAGCATTATCAGTATTCAAGAAGGGTCTACAAAATATAATGGGACAAAAACTATCTTGTGGGGAACCAAGAACAAGAAAATCAGCAGGATATTTAGTTTTCCCACACAAGACTTCAACATCTATAACAATCCCAATCGGTGAAATAGTATCCCTATCAAGCTTAATGGTAACATCAACATCTTCTATGTCAGCTGGTGCAATATCATGCATAATTTGTTTGTATAAGGAAATAGGTATTGCACTAGCACTAGCACCCATATCATACAAGCCATGATAACAGTGATCTCCTATTTTAACAGAAATAACAGGCATGCCTACCACAGGTCCATGTTTATCTTTAGCACCAGGTTTAGCAATTCTAGCAGTCTCATCACAGAAATAAATAACATGCCCATCGATATTATCAGCCAAGAGATCTTTAACAATAGCAATATTAGGTTCAACTTTAACTTGCTCAGGAGGTGTATAAGTTCTAATATTACTTTTACGAACCATAGTTGAAGCTTTAGCATGATCCTTTATCCTAACAAGAAAAGGTGGTTTCTCAACATAAGCAGTAGGAACAATAGGATCATTATAAGTGATAGTCTTTTATTCAAATTTAATAGGTTCCACTAATTTTACTTCTATGGGAGGATGATATTTAAACCACTTCTCCTTAGGGAGATCAACATGAGCAGCAAAAGATTCACAAAAAGAAGCTACTATCTCAGAGTCAAGTCCATATTTAGTGCTAAATTTACGGAAAACATCGGTATCCATAAAAGATTTAACACAATCAAACTTAGGTGTTATACCTGACTCCTTACCTTCGTCGAGACCCCAATCTTCAGAGTTGTGTTTAATTCTTTCCAATAAATCCCATTTGAATTCAATAGTCTTCATCATAAAAGAACCAGTACAAGAAGTATCGAGCATGGAGTGATTGTTGTCAGAAAGCCGAGCATAAAATTTTTGAATAATCATTTCTCTTGAGAGCTCATGATTGGGGCATGAATATAACATTGACTTAAGCCTCCCACAATCTTGAGCGATGCTTTCTCCTTCACGAGGCCAAAAATTATATATATAATTATGATCACGATGAACAAGATGCATAGGATAAAACTTCTGATGAAATTCCAATTTCAATCGCTTGTAGTCCCATGATCCCATATCATCACATAGCCTATACCATGTCAATGCATCTCCCTTCAAAGATAAAGGGAAGACCTTCTTCTTGATAACATCATCGGGCATACTTGCAAGCTTAAATAATCCACAAACTTCATCCACATAGATTAGGTGTAAATCAGGATGCAATGTTCCATATCCTGCAAAAAGATTAGCCAGCAGTTTCTCTATCATACCTGAAGGAATTTCAAAGTAAACATTTTCATTTTCAGTAGGTTCAGTAGGTTGAGGAGCAACTATTTACTCTACTGGTCGGGGTGAAGATACCCCGAACAAGCCCCTCAAAGGATTAGTTTCCATAGTAACAAGTGACAGTAAATTTCAGCACACTATATAAATTTTTCCTTACCAAATTCCACCTACAAAAGGCGCTTCACTCCCCGGCAACGGCACCACAAAAGAGTCTTGATGACCCACAAGTATAGGGGATCTATCGTAGTCCTTTCAATAAGTAAGAGTGTCGAACCCAACGAGGAGCAGAAGGAAATGATAAGCGGTTTTCAGCAAGGTATTCTCTGTAAGCACTGAAATTATCGGTAACATATAGTTTTGTGATAAGGTAATTTGTAACGGGTAACAAGCAACAAGTGTAAATAAAGTGCATCAAGATAGCCCAATCCTTTTTGTAGCAAAGGACAAGCCTAGACAATTTCTTATATGAAGGAAAACGCTCCCGAGGACACATGGGAATTATCGTCAAGCTAGTTTTCATCACGTTCATATGATTCGTGTTCGGTACTTTGATAATTTGATATGTGGGTGGACCGGTGCTTGGGTACTGTCCTTACTTGGACAAGCATCCCATTTATGATTAACCCCTATTGCAAGCATCCGCAACTACAAAAGAAGTATTAAGGTAAACCTAACCATAGCATGAAGCATATGGATCCAAATCAGCCCCTTACGAAGCAACGCATAAACTAGGGTTTAAGCTTCTGTCACTCTAGCAACCCATCATCTACTTATTACTTCCCAATGCCTTCCTCTAGGCCCAAACAATGGTGAAGTGTCATGTAGTCGACGTTCACATAACACCACTAGAGGAGAGACAACATACATCTCATCAAAATATCAAACGAATACCAAATTCACATGACTACTAAGAGCAAGACTTCTCCCATGTCCTCATGAACAAACGTAACTACTCACAAAGCATATTCACGTTCATAATTAGAGGGGTATTAATATGCATAATGGATCTGAACATATGATCTTCCACCAAATAAACCAACTAGCCTAAACTACAAGGAGTAATCAACACTACTAGCAACCTACAGGTACCAATCTCAGACTTAGAGACAAGAATTGGATACAAGAGATGAACTAGGGTTTGAGAGGAGATGATGCTGGTGAATATGTTGATGGAGATTGACCCCCTCGCGATGAGAGGATCGTTGGTGATGACGATGGCGATGATTCCCCCTCCCGGAGGGAAGTTTCCCCGGCAGAACAGCTCCGCCGGAGCCCTAGATTGGTTACGCCAAGGTTCCGCCTCGTGGCGGCGGAATCTTGTCCCGAAAGCTTGCTTATGATTTTTTCTCGGACGAAAGGCTTCATATAGCAGAAGATGGGCACCAGAGGGCCACCAGGGGGCCCACGAGGCAGGGGCGCGCCCCCACCCTCGTGGCCAGGGTGTGGGCCCCCTCTGGTATTTTCTTCGCTCAGTATTTTTTATTATTTGCAGAAATAACTTCCGTGGAGTTTCAGGACTTTTGGAGTTGTGCAGAATAGGTCTGTAATATTTGCTCCTTTTCTAGCCCAGAATTCCAGCTGCCGGCATTCTCCCTCTTCATGTAAACCTTGTAAAATAAGAGAGAATAGGCATAAGTATTGTGATGTAATGTGTAATAACAGCCCAGAATGCAATAAATATTGATATAAAAGCATGATGCAAAATGGAAATATCATCACATAGTCGCGGGTGGACTCAGTCGGGCCTTGGACGCACAGGGAGAGCTGGCGGGGCTTGGGCGGACGCTTGTAGGTGCTGGTGAAGTTGCAGATGAAGACATCGGTGAAGTCTAGACAATTGTTGACGTTGTAAGGCTTGAGGCTGTTCAATCATGTCCGGGTCGTGCCCTGGAGCATGAGCGGAACGTACTTCACGGCAACGCGCTTGTTGCCGTTTGCTATGTTGACGGCGGTGGAGTAGTCGACCAGCCAATCTTCTGGCTTCTCGGAGCCGTTGTACTTGGGAGTGTCTCGTGGGAGCGAGAACCCTTTGGGGAAGGGCTCGTCGCGAATGCGCGGGCCAAAACAAGGTGGGCCAATTGCATCTTCTTCTTCTAGCGCAAAGGATCGAGTGAACTGGTCGATCCAATGGCGGGCGTCATTCTCTCCGACTCCTTCACGGTGGCCCAGCCGGCCTCCGAGAGTCGGATGCTCAACAGGTGGCGGGGAGGCGCGCCTCTCCCTGCGAGGGGGAGGCGGACGATCGTCCCGCCATTCCACTGCTCTTGGGCGGCCGTCTTGGTCGTGCTCGATTGTGATATGTGTGCGGCTGTGGCTAGCAGCCGGCTCTTGGTCTCATCGGTCGCAGGTGCCGCCTATCGGTGTCCAGGAGGTTGCGTCATGCTCTTGGCGGGGTGGGGGGGGGTGATTCTCAGCTTGCACGCCGGGTTCCACCACGCGGCAACGATTTCCTGCTGCGTGGCGGCCGCGTCGAGGTGCTGTTGGATGTGCGCTGTCATCCAGCGAAGCTTCTCGCCTTCCAGGTGATCCAGCTCGTCTGCAGCCGCCTGGGTGGCGCGTAAATTCTCCATGGGCGTGGCATAGTCTGGGCGGCCACCCCCAGCATGCTGGCGATGGCTGCGCCGCGCTGTCGGACCGTGCCCACCCGGCTAGGCTCACCAGCGGCCAGCGTGCCACACACAGCGCGGTCGATCTCACGCTGGTATTCTTCAGTGAGGTGCCTCATGGCCTTCAGCTTGTTGGCACTGTCGAGGAGCGAGACGCGGAATGTTTCCAGCGTCGCGCCATCGGCGTCCGCCGCTATGGGAGAAGACAGGCCCCGCACTGCCGCCTGCAGCGGGTCCTGGCCAGCCCCGTCAGAGGCTCCGTCGTGGCTGATGACCAGCACTTCCGTGACAGTGCCAGTGCTGGCATCGCTAGCCGCAGGAGGGAGCGGGTCATCGATGATTACCACGTTGCTGGGGAAGGCATCGATGGACACCGCGTCGAAGTCGATGAGCACCTCGACGGGCGGGTTGGTGGAGCCAACGGACTCCAGGTCGGAGGCGGGCTCATTGGCGATGCTGATCTTGCCGAGGAGGTCGACGAGGCAGCTCTCGGTGTTGGCCGCTCCAGCATCGGGCGCGGGCTCGTCGGAGAGGCGGATCTCGTCGATGAGATCAGCGAGGCAGCTTGTGGCGCAAACGGCTTTCGCGTCATGCAGCGCGTCGACGCAAACGCCATCGGGCGTGCCGGGCTAGCTGCGCTCGCCAGGAAGGAAGAGGGTTCCCATCCTGAATGTGTTTCCGGACGACGGTGCACCTTGCCACATGGTGGGCGCCAAATGTTGGGGATATTGGGCAACATATGCCAGGGGTGGCTTATCATGGAGGGGGAGAAGAGTACGTCGCCGGGCTCTAGAAGCGGGAGTGAGAGAGAATGCATACGCCTGTGAATCTTACCCAGGTTCGAGGCTCTCCGTGGAGATAACAACCCTAGTCCTGCTCTGCAGGGTCTCCGCATGATGACTATCGTCAATAGAGTAGCTACAAGATTGCTCCTTGAGCTGTTTCGGCTAAAGGAGGAAGAAGATCAAGGCTAGCCCTATCTTCTCCTTTTATGGATGTGTGTATGATGGCAAAGGTTCTGAACCCCTTGCATGCGGAAGCCTGGGGGGTTTATATAGGCCTACCCCCAGGAGTACAATGGTAATCTAGCTGGGTATAGGACCCGACCGTCAGTGTCTCTAGGCGCCGGCTTCTCCGCCGGCTGCTGGGGCCCGCCGCTTGATGGGTCCCGCCGGCTGCCGTGAACCTGGCCGACATGTAGGGCCTGCCGCCTGTGGGCCATGTGGACTGCTCTATATTGTAGCCTTGCCCCTGATGATGGAGGCTTTGTCGGGGGGAGCGTGGCTACAGTCCCGCCGCGTGGCGGGCGCTCACTGTAGCCACACCCCATCTCATCAGATTAATGGCGCGCAGACTCCGTGGGGAGGTTGGGCCACCTGTTAGGAGTCAGCCCGCCCCTGGACGCCGTCTGCTGGGGATTCACCGCCTTCTCGTGCCACGTGGAGAGGTAGGGCCCACCGCCTGCGGGCCGTACCAACCGCCCATCATGGGAGCGTGGCTCCTTTTGACGTAGGTGATGTCATGGGTCGCGTGGCCACAGTGCTGCGCTGGGCGAGGGGTGTCCGCTTGGTACACCCGCACTGTGCCCACGTTCCGCCCTGGATTCAGGGGTGGTGGGTCACACTGTAGCCACGCCCCGTCTCGTCATGGTTAAGTGGGTGCAAAATTTGAGGGGACGAGGGACCGCTTGCTAGGAGCCGGCTCCCTCGTGGCCGTCTTCTGACGTCTCGCCGTCTTCCAGCAGCCAGCCTCTTAGACCAGCCGACCCAAGAAGCCAGCCGTACGTCCGGGAGGTGTGAGGGGCGCAGCTAGCCCCGATGTCTTGAAATACCATGGGGTGCTGATGAGGCTACCCATGGTCAATTACTCCGACAGGTGGGAAATCGTACATGTATCATTGGGTGCATGTTTAGGTCTAGTTTAAGGAATGGGAATGAATTACAAACTTGTCGTCGTCCTGAAACATTGAGAATCTTGGTTTTTTAAATCCTAGTAAATCAAAAACTCACCCAAAAAACATGAAACTTGGCATGGTTTCATGACATGCACATATATGTCGTGGTAAAAAAATCATCCAGTTTGAGAAGAGGCGCACACATTAGTAGCCAACGAAGTCCTTTTTGAAACAAAACGCTGACACGTTAATATCGCAAACAATTGTATTATATTAACCGTGTCGAAATTTAACCATACTCGGTGGCGTGCGTGCAACTGTTTGATTAGACGGGACGAGCGTGAGAAGTCCGCCGTGTAGGCTTGATGGGACGTGTGCGAGTAGTCCGCCATGCAGGCTCGACGGGACGCATGCATCCTGTCCACCTCGCAGGCTCGACGGGACACGTGCGAGCAGCAAGCCCGCCCATGCTCACCAGGAAGTGAGCTCTTTGACGTACATGCACCAGTCGCCGCCCGCCTCTCTCACTACTTCTCCATTAATGGGTTAATTAAAGCACCCGGACGGAGGGTGTTTGCTTGTGATCCCATGGCAGCATTTGCTTTTTTCGTGTTTTCAACTCGTATTCCGCCCTAATTTAAATTGCCACATAGGGCAACGGATAATACGACCACAAATAAAATGGCAATGGATAATACGAAGACAAATTTACGATGGCGCAGATAATAATTGTCTTACATATTCCAGATATTTTAAAATGCCACATGCGGTAAAGCCTGGAAGACACGGGGGCAAGAGAAGAAGGAAATTGCAGACAACGATCTGGGTCGCTACTGTCTCTACTCGTCGATGGAACACCGGGCGGCGACATCCTCCAGCTCCTTCATCAATTCCTCACGACTTTGCTTGAAAGCAGCAACGGATTCCTCCAGCTCCTGCTCGCGCTCGATCTGGAGCTTCCTCAAGTCACCCATCAGTTCCTCGACGACTGCTTTCAGCGTCATCCCCGAGGCACTGCTATGCTCATGCAACATCTTCCAGCCGGCGACCTCACAGAAGATCTTGACAGCGTGCAATCGTGCGCATGACAACTCCGCGGAACCACTCCATTTCCATGTCTCTGGCCTGGTAGCAAATTCCGTCCATCACCTGCATCCTCAAGATATCACGTTGGCGATGTTCTACCTCGCCGGGGATGTCAACTCCGCCAAGGATGTGCTCGAGCCTGGCCACCACATCATCGGATAGAGGTTGACACAGCCGCCGCGGGCAATGATGAAGCCGTAGGCTGCCTGTGTCTTCACTGAATTGCAGAGGGGCCATTCCTTGCGGGGCACCAGGGTCTCGATGAGCACTGGTGACGGCGGCTCTTCGGGTGGGTCGTCGATCATGCCGCCGAGTAGCTCTGGATCTTTTGCACGGTGGATGGCAAACTGCTCATCACACCTCCTCTGCAATATGTCGATTGTGCTCCCAAGAACTGTCACGCCGATATCGCTGCCGATGGGCCATGGTGCCTGCACCGGCAGATGAAGCTCTTGCTCCCCGACCTGCTCCAGCTCGTTCTCCTCGCTGAAGATGTAACGCAGGTAGGCATCCACGTCGAAGCTTTGGTCGTTTCCTATCATGCTTGGAATTACTAATGGTAGATGGGTGAGGTCTAGATCTGCGCAGAGTGTCGAGGTGGTGCGTTGCCGCCTGGGTTATATGCAACAAGCCATTAGCTGGTGGCGGGAAACCGATGAGGGAAGAGGCGTGGATTTTACAGTTCACCCATGTGAAGTGCGGGAAGCATTCTCTAGAGCGCGGGAAGCATTCTCTGGAGCGCGGGAAGAGGCGTGGATTTTACAGTTCACCCATTTAGGTAAAGCGAACGTTAAGCGAACGTTAAGCGTGCGTAGAGTTGTATCGTATTCCGCCCTAATTTAAATTGCCACATAGGGCAACAGATAATACGACCACAAATAAAATGGCAATGGATAATACGACGACAAATTTACGATGGCGCAGATAATAATTGTCTTACATATTCCAGATAATTTAAAATGCCACATGCGGTAAAACCTCGAAGACACGGGGGCAAGAGAAGAAGGAAATTGCAGACAACGATCTGGGTCGCTACTGCCTCTACTCGTCGATGGAACACCGGGCGGCGACATCCTCCAGCTCCTTCATCAATTCCTCACGACTTTGCTTGAAAGCAGCCACAGATTCCTCCAGCTCCTGCTCGCGCTCGATCCAGAGCTTCCTCAAGTCACCCATCAGTTCCTCGACGACTGCTTTCAGCGTCATCCCCGAGGCACTGCTATGCTCATGCAACATCTTCCAGCCGGTGACCTCCTCCTCCTTCTCGACGAGCGCCTTGAGGACCTTCACATTGTCACCCATGAGTTGCTCGACGAGGCCGGTCGCCTTGTCAATCGAGGCATCGTTGATCTTGAGCAGTTTCATCAAGTTGTCGACCAGCTCCTGCTGCATAGTGACGCCAGCGAGAATGTCGTCATCACCGGCGAAGGACTTCAGGAATGCCGGCTCGTCGCGATGGCAGACACTTCGAATGTGCTTGTGAGATCCCTCGCGTGCCCGTGAGAGCTCGTTTGAGGGCTTTGCGGCGCGCCGGGACATCTCTGTTGCGGCTGCGGCGGGACCTCTCTAGTGCTTCCGCGGCCTTGGTCTTTGCTGCCTGGTTATATGTCCACCCTAAGCTCCTCCTACCGGTCATGGCGGAACGACTTGATAGGAAAGACCAATTTTGTGGGTGATGAGGAGAGGAACTGTGAAGTAATTTTTGAGTGGGTAGTTTTTATAGCCCGGTGCTAAGTGTGAACACATATTAGTTTGATAGGTGTGAAAAGATTTGCACTTACTTATTGCGTTGTAATCTGCAATGTGACGAGAAACAAGGTCAAAATTTATTGATGGCAGAAGGTTGACCACGTGGTTGCTCGCCGTTGAGGCGGCTGCGGCGCGCTCTGCTCACGTCCGTCTCCGCATTTTGCTCGCCATTGAGGCGGTCGTGGCACGCTCCGCTCTGGCGTCCCTGCGCGCGCTCTGCTTGCCGTTGAGGCAAATTTACAATGGCAACGGTTAATAATTCTTAATAATTGTCTTACATATTCAGGATAATTTAAAATGCCACATGCGGCAAGGCCCAGAACACTCACGACCTACATATGCATACAATTATAATAAAATATAAGCTAGAAGGGTGAGCTGGCGGCCTTCCGACGATGGTCTTCTCGGACTCCATGAACAGCATAGCACCCTTGCAGCCGTTCACTCCAAGTGTCCCGGCCCGCCTCCGTCTACGGAGCTGCTGGCGCTGGGAGGCTCTTGGGGCTGTTGGGCCTCTTCCAGAAGAGCTTGACAGCGTGCAATCGCGCGCATGACAACTCCGCGGAACCGCTCCATTTCCATGTCTCTGGCCTGGTAGCAAATTCCGTCCATCACCTGTATCCTCAAGATATCATGTTGGCGATGTTCTACTTCGCTGGGGACGTCAACTCCGCCAAGGATGTGCTCGAGCCTGGCCACCACATCATCGGGATAGAGGTTGACACGGCCGCCGCGGGCAATGATGAAGCCGCAGGCTGCCTATGTCTTGACTGATTCGCAGAGGGGCCATTCCTTGCGGGGCACCAGGCTCTCGATGAGCACTGGTGACGGCAGCTCTTCGGGTGGGTCGTCGATCATGCCGCCGAGCAGCTCTGGAACTTTTGCACGGTGGATGGCAAACTGCTCATCACACCTCCTCTGCAATATGTCGATTGTGCTCCCAAGGATTGTCACGCCGATATCACTACCGACGGGCCATGGTGCCTGCACCGACCGATGAAGCTCTTGCTCCCCGACCTGCTCCGGCTCGTTCTCCTCGCTGAAGATGTAACGCAGGTAGGCGTCCACATGGAAGCTTTGGTCGTTTCCTGGCATGCTTGGAATAACTAATGGTAGATGGGTGAGGTCTAGATCTGCGCAGAGTGTCGCAGTGGTGCGTTGCCGCCTGGGTTATATGCAACAAGCCATTAGCTGGTGGCGGGAAACCGATGAGGGAAGAGGCGTGGATTTTAGAATTCACCCATGTGGAGTGCGGGAAGCATTCTCTAGAGCGCGGGAAGACTAAGTCGAGCACACAAAAAACCCGAATACCGTATCCGGTGCCACGTGTTATTTATCACACAAGTGTTAACATAAGGAAACGTATGTGTAACTTACTAATCATCTCACATGAGTACTCGCAGACGCATCGTGTGCGATACTCCTAGCCACCGCAAACAACTAGTTTGCATTTTTCAAAGTTTTTTGTACACACGTAATCGCACACAAACTGACTATATTTACTGTCTGTGTTGTAATTTCTCATCGCAAACAGTTTACCTGAGTCGGCTATTTGCCATGTATCACACACATCTTGTTAAGTTGAACCGTTTCTGTTGTGTTCGCTAATCGAAAACAGTTCGTCCGAGTGAACCATATGCCCTATATCACACACACCTTGATCTGGCTAACCGTTTCTGTTGTACTACCTAATAGAAAATAGTTCATTGGAGCGAACTGTATGCCGTATATCGCACACATATTGATATGGCTGCCCGTTTCTCTTGTTCTGCCTCATCGCAAATAGTTCGAACGGGTTAACCGTGTGCCCTGAATCGCACACGCAACTAAAATCTGAAACGTGTTTGATGGCCCCGCCATCGCAAACGTTTTGCATCATTTTTGACGGTTTTTTTACATCCCCGTTTGTGATTAATGCATCGCACACAATTTCGTCAAAGGGTCACTGATCGTAGTGTCGCGTTAGCAGCATCCTGCAGTAGTGGTTTTAGGTAAAGTGAACGTTAAGCGTGCATAGAGTTGTATCGGTGGTCGATAGAACTTGAGGAAATATTTGTTCTACCTTTAGCTCCTCGTTGGGTTCGACACTCTTACTTATCGAGAGAGGTTACAACTGATCCCCTATACTTATGGGTTATCAAGACCTTTTTCTGGCGCCGTTGCCGGGTAGCAATAGCGTGGGGTGAATATTCTCGTGTGTGCTTGTTTGCTTTATCACTAAGTAGTTTTTATGTTTTGTTCTAAGTTTTTTTCAATCTTTAGTTATGGGTAAGAAATGCAAAATATACCAAAAAAAATTAGTTTTACTTGCTAAACAAGTGGTTGAAGAACCACCCAAAATCTATCATACTACTGAAGCTTTCTACTCGGATCATCTTCGATCCATTTGTGCTCATGCTGAAAACCCAACTAGCTTAGTTGAGGGAAAATCATTAAATGAGCATGCTTATTTTGTGCGAGATCGTTTATCTGAAAAAGGGAAACTTTTAGGGCATCATATTTATAGTTTGTATTGCTATGCTTTGAATTTATGCGAAATACATGATTTTACCTATTGTTCTGAGGACCCTAGAAACACCTTCGCTTCCAATGTGAGTTTAAGGATAATGGAATCTTATCTTCTTATGCCAAGGGTGCTTATAATTACTTTGATATTGAACAAATTGAAGAATTTGTTGCTTTTAAGGGTGCTTATGAAATTGCTTCTTTGATTGAAAAGTATGATGCTACTCTTTACAAATCTGAAAATTTTGCCATACTTCAATATTGCTATGAAAACTATGCTTCTATTGCTTATGTTAAGCCATATATTGAGGACTCCTCCGCTGTCCAAGAGGAGATTAATATTTGGCAGGAAACTATGGAAGAAGAAATTGCTGAAATTGTGAGCTCATTAGATGAAAAAGATGAGGAGGAGAGCGAAGAACAAGAGGAGGAAGAGCGGATTGATCACCCGTGCCCACCTTATAATGAGAGTAACACTTTATCCCATACATTGTTTAATTTCCCTTCATGCTTACCGAAGGACGAATGCTATGATGATTTCTATGATCCTTTTGATTCGTTTGAAATATCCTTTTTATGAACTTGATGCTTGCTATGCTTATGGCCAAGATGCCAACACGAATTATGCTTATGGAGATGAACTTGCTATAGTCCCTTATGTGAAACATGAAATTGTTGCTATTGCACCCACGCATGATAGTCCTATTATCTTTTTGAATTCTCCCAACTACACTATATCGGAGAAGTTTGCGCTTATTAAGGACTATATTGATGGGTTGCATTCTACTATTGCACATGATGATTTTGATTGATATAATATGCATGTGCTTGCTGCTCCTACTTGCAATTGTTATGAGAGAGGAACTACATCTCCGCCTCTCTATGTTTCCAATACGATAAAATTGCAAGAAACTATTTATACTATGCATTGGCCTTTACTTTGTGTGCATGAATAGTTCTTTTATGACATGCCGTTGCATAGGAAGAGAGTTAGACTTCGTCATTACATGATATATATTACTTTGTGCTCACTACTAAATCACAAATCATTGTTAATTAAAATTGTCTTTGATATACCTTGGGATCCGGGTGGATCCATTACTTTAGCACTATATGCCTACCTTAATGGCTTTAAAGAAAGCGCTGCCAGGGAGACAACCCGGAAGGTTTAGATAGTCATTTATTTCTGTTGAGTGCTTTTAAAAAGTTTAAAAACAAAAAAATAAAGAGGGGAACCTAAAACTTTTTCAAAAAGATAAGTGAAACTAAGAGAGACAAGCATTGTTAAAATGGGGGCATGCCTTGAACTTTGTTCATGCCCATGAAAACGTCGTGAATCTTGATTATAGAAAATTTTCAACAAAAATAATTATCCCCTTGTATAAATACATTGTATTATTAAAATAACGTGCCAAGATTTTCCTTTAGGATGATTAGATTGCTTGTTTGGTTTGTGCGGTGCAAAAACAGAAACTTTGGCTGTAGTGCGCGATTTAACATTTTTTACTGGAAAGTCAAACGCTTCTGAAACTTTTTGCATAGTACTTATATACGAATTGTTTATTCTTTCCTAATTTTTCAGAATTTTTGGAGTTACATAAGTATGGTTGATGTTCGGATTACTACAGACTGTCCTATTTAAGACAGATTCTGTTTTTGATGCATTGTTTTGCTAGTTTTGATGAAATATCGATTTTATCGGTGGTATAAGCCATAGAAAAGTTATATTAAAATAGGTACAATGCAAAAATAAAATATGAATGAGTTTGCAACAGTACTTAAAGTGGTGATTTGTTTTATTATACTAATAGATCTAACGGGGTTTTTGTTAAGTTTTGTGTGATTGAAGTTTTCAAGTTTTGGGTCAGATCACGATGGATGAAGGAATAAGGAGTGTAAAGAGCCTAAGCTTGGGGATGCCCGAGGCACCCCAAGGTAATATTCAAGGACTCCCAAGTAACTAAGCTTGGGGATGCCCCGTAAGGCATCCCCTCTTTCTTCTAACAATCATCGGTAATTTTACTTGGAGTTATATTTTTATTCGTCACATGATACACGTAAATCTTGGAGCGTCGTGTGCTTTTTCTTTTTCTTTTAATAATGCACCATGCTGGTATGAGATAGTCCTTGGTTGATTTATAGAATGCTCTTTGCACTTCACTTATATCTTTTGAGTGTGGCTTTATAGAATGCTTCATGAGTTTCACTTATATAATTTGAAGTTTTGATTGCCTGTTTCCCTACACATAGAAAACCATCATTTGTAGAATGCTCTTTTTCTTCACTTATATTTGTTAGAGCGTGGGAATATCTTTTGTACAAAGAATTAAACTCTCTTGCTTCACTTATTTCTATTTAGAGAGTTGACAGGAATTGGTCATTCACATGGTTAGTCATAAAATCCTACATAAAATTTGTAGATCACTGAATATGATATGTTTGATTCCTTCCAATAGTTTTGCGATATAAAGATGGTGATATTAGAGTCATGCTAGTGGGTAATTTTGGATTGTAGAAATACTTGTGTTGAAGTTTGTGATTCCTGTAGCATGCACGTATGGTGAACCGTTATGTGATGAAGTCGGAGCATGATTTATTTATTGATTGTCTTTCTTATGAGTGGCGGTGTAATACCCCGGATGTAACTTTCCATATTTGTAACTCCAACTCTTGCCATTTTCGTCCATGTGTTATGATATTCCCTCCGTGGTCGAGTTTTATTTTTCATTTTGCATTTTGTTCATGTCATGCATCTCATATCATGTCTGCATGTGCATTGCATTTGCATACGTGTTCGTCTCATGCATCCGAGCATTTTCCCCATTGTCCGTTTTGCAATCCGGCACTCCCACCTCCTCCGGTGCACCCCTTTTGTTTCCTTTCGTGAGCGGGTGTTGAACGTTCTCGGAATGGACCGAGTCCTGTCAAGTGGCCTTGGTATACCACCGGTAGACCACCGATCAAGTTTCGTTCCATTTGGAGGTCGTTTGGTACTCCAACGGTTAACCGGGCAACCGGAAAGTCCATTTGTGGGTTCCAGCAAAACCCCCTCTCTAAACAGCCCAAAACCCACCAAACTCTCTTCCATGCTCTAGGTCGTTCGATCACGATCGTGTGGGCGAAAACCGCACCTCATTTGGACTCTCCTAGCTCCCTCTAGCTATATATATGTGCCTCCCTCGTCCAAATCACAGTCCAAAACCCTAAAAATCGCCCTCCGGTGCCGCCGGACGTGCCCGTACCATGCCAGACAAAGCCGCCGCCGCCCCGCAGCCAGTCCGCCGCCGCCACGTGTCCCGCGCCACCAACCTCCGCCGCCGGCCGCCAGGCCCGCGGGATCCCGCCGCCGCCCGACCGCCCGTGCCTCCCTCCAGCCGGGCCGGCCTCCAGCGCCCCCGCCGCCTTCGCCTCCCGCCGGCGCCGCCGCGCCCGGCACCGGTCGCCGCCGCCGCGGACGCTGCAACCGTGGCCCCCGTGCCCCGACGCTGCTCCCCTCGCCGTCGCCTCCCCGTCCTCGCCGCCGGACGGATCCCGCGCCGTCGCCTTCTCCACTCCCTCTGATCCGCGCCGCCATCTCCTTCTTCTCTCCCGTCGCCGGCGACGAGCCTGAGCCCGAGATCTCGATCCAGTCAACGGAAGGTTGACCCCGAGCTCCCCCCGAAATATCTCAATATGTGTACCTGTTCATAGCATCATAACTCTCTGCATATAGCTCCGTTTCGCGCGTGTAATATATCAAAATATTCGCCTCGTGATGCTCTTCATTTTGTTCCATTGCACCATGTTCATTAGAGTCCATCTTGATGCCCAAATCTCTGGTGCAAGAGTGCTAGTTGCTGTTATCTGCTGTTAATTAGCAGAACTTGGTGATTTGTTATTTTTTTTGCATTTATTCTGTGCATCTTATGGGAATGAGCTCTACATGTGTTTTGTTGTATGCCATGCCATCTTTCCAGAGGTGTATGCCATGTATTTTTGTGATCTCTGTGGTGACTATCACAAGCATGCAAACTAGGCCCCGTAATGTTTCTGATTTCAGGGACTTGCTATTTTCTACGTCTTTGTCTGCTGTTATTTTGTTGCCATCTAAACTTGATGCTACAGAGAGATCCATGCATATTTTGGAGATGTTCAGTAAGGACGTTTTGTAGACATTGTTGTAACTAATCTATTACTGCCCTTGTTTGCAATTATGGAGTGCCATAGCATGACTCAATCTTGCCCTACTTTTGCTATAAAATAATTCTGGCAGATTCTTAACATGATATTCAATTTTGCCAAGCTTGTTGTAGTTGATCCACACATGCTATCTATTTGTTCTTGCCATGGATAGCTTCATAAACTTGCCATATTTCTGCAGGTATGCTTTTTTTTGTCAAGCATTGCTTTGTAGTGAGTGCGTCAAGCTCACCAAGATGCCTTCTTATTATTGTTTCTGCCATGCTCTGTTTTCTGATGTCTGAAACCTGTTAACAAAACTTTCTATGTTTACATGGTTGCGATAATATCTTCTGGTCCTTTTTGGCTTATGGTCAGTAAGGGACTTTTGTCATATGCATTTAGTAGAATACTTTCATGCCTTGCTTTTCCATGTTAAGTTCCTGTAGCATGTTGATTTTGTGCTCTGAACATTGCTACCTGATGCTGTTTCAGACATGTCCAGTAATTTCACCAAGTCTGTGAACCTGTTATCTTTTGCACTTTTTCCATGCTTGTTTGAACCTGTTATGTTGTAATCTAGCCGTAGCTCAGTGTTCATCTTTTGTAAAGCATCTCCTGTAGATTACTCCCATATGCTTTGTTGCTATGTTGGAGTGCTGCAGCATTGTTACTTGTTGCATTCTAAGTGCTATCATGCTGTTAATCGCAGATTCGTGTCATTCTTGTTTTGCTTGCCATTTGCAAACCGTGCATCCGTTTCCGGTGATCTTTATATCGATTTCAACCGAAATCATCTCATCTTTCCAGTGGCATGCTTGGTTTGCCAAGTTACTGCCTTGTTCATCTTTTTCCTTCCGGAGCACGCATATGCATCGCATATCATATCTTGCATATCATTCATGTTTTGCATCATGTTGCTTGTGCATTTCCCGTGATTGATTGTGGTTCCGTTGCTTGTTCTTGTCTTGGGTAGAGCCGGGAGACGAGTTCGTGAATGAGGAACCTGTTGAGTACGCTTACGAGGATCAAGCTTTCGACAACTCTGAGAACCTTGCAGGCAAGATGACCACACCCCCGAAATCACTTCTATCTTTGCTTTGCTAGTTGTTCGTTCTATTGCCATGCTGCGCTACTTACCATTTGCTATATCATGCCTCCCATATTGCCATGTCATCCTCTAACCATCCTTTCCTAGCAAACCGTTGTTTAGCTAAGTTACCGCTTTTGCTCAGCGCTTCTTATAGCGTTGCTAGTTGCAGGTGAAGTTGAAGTTTGTTCCATGTTGGAACATGGATATGTTGGGATATCACAATATCTCTTATTATTTTAATGCATCTATATATATTTGGTAAAGGGTGGATGGCTCGGCCTTATGCCTGGTGTTTTGTTCCACTCTTGCCGCCCTAGTTTCCGTCATACCGGTATTATGTTCCTTGAGTTTGCGTTCCTTACGCGGTTGGGTGATTTATGGGACCCCCTTGACAGTTCACCTTGAATAAAACTCCTCCAGCAAGGCCCAACCTTGGTTTTACCATTTGCCACCTAAGCCTTTTCCCCCGGGTTTTCGCGAGCCCGAGGGTCATCCTTATTTTAAACCCCCGGACCAGTGCTCCTTCGAGTGCTGGCCCAAACTGGGCGATGTCCGGCGCCCCCTGGGCAACCAGGGTCTATGCCAACCCGACGTCTTGCCCATCCGTTGTGCCCTGAGAACGAGATATGTGCAGCTCCTATTGGGATTTGTCGGCACATTCGGGTGGCTTTGCTGGTCTTGTTTTACCATTGTCGAAATGTCTTGTAAACCGGGATTCCGAGACTGATCGGGTCTTTTCGGTAGAAGGTTTATCCTTCATTGACCGTGAGAGCTTATGATGGGGTAAGTTGGGACACCCCTGCAGGGTATTATCTTTCGAAAGCCGTGCCCGCGGTTATGAGGCAGATGGGAATTTGTTAATGTCCGGTTGTAGAGAACTTGTCACTTGACTTAATTAAAATACATCAACCGTGTGTGTAGCCGTGATGGTGTCTTCTCGGCGGGGTTCGGGAAGTGAACACAATTGGAGTTATGAATGACGTAAGTAGGAGTTCAGGATCACTTCTTGGTCATTACTAGATGACGACCGTTCCGTTGCTTCTCTTCTCGCTCTCTTTTGCGTATGTTAGCCACTATATATGCTTAGTGCCTGCTGCAGCTCCACCTCATTACACCATCCTTTCCTATAAGCTTAAATAGTCTTGATCTCGCGGGTGTCCTCGTGACTCACAGATTCTACCAAAACAGTTGCAGGTGCTGACGATGCCATTGCAGATGATGGGATCGACCTCAAGTGGGAGTTCGACGAGGAACGTGGTCGTTACTATGTGTCTTTTCCTGATGATCAGTAGTGGAGCCCAGTTGGGACGATCGGGGATCTAGCATTTGGGGTTGTCTTATTTTCATTTGGATCTTGACCGTAGTCGGTCTATGTGTGGATTTTGGATGATGTATGAATTATATTTATGTATTGTATTAAGTGGCGATTGTAAGCCAACTCTCGTTATCCCGTTCTTGTTCATTACATGGGATTGTGTGAAGATGACCCTTGTTGCGACAATACCACAATGCGGTTATGCCTCTAAGTCGTGCCTCGACACGTGGGAGATATAGCCGCATCGTGGGCGTGACAAGTTGGTAATCAGTGCCATCCCCGACTTAGGAGCCCCCTGCTTGATCGAATCGCTGGCGTTGTTGAGTCTAGAACAAAAATGTTTTGAGTCTTAGGATTATATATATCGGAGAGTAGGATTCTTTTTACTCCTCAGTCCCTTCGTCGCTCTGGTGAGGTCTCCTGATGTAAAAGTTTTGACTCTTCTCTCCTCAAATTTCACAAAAAAAAATTAGGATCACGCGGGTATCTTAGAATCATTCCGATGGTTTTGTGACGAGAAAATTGTTCTCGGTGCCTCCTGAAATTTAGGGGTTGTGGCAGTGTCCTGGGGAGTTGAGCTCCGAGGTGTTGTCGTCACAATTTTATCGTTGCAGTTCTGGAATACCTGAGTTTTGCCAACATCGAAATCTCTTTTACGCAGTTGTTGGTGAGATCACCTCGACGCCACCCAGTACTGGGGCGGGAGTTCGGGAGTATTGCCATAACTCGTATAACGGATGTTTTTCGAAGGTTGAGGTACACGATTTCCGAAGGTTTCTTGGTTATGTGTTGACGGATGGATACAGCTGGATCTAGGGATTGCTAGTTTGGGTGATATATTTTGTGTCCCCTGTATCCCCAACACCAGATTGCATAACCAGAAAGTTTCGGGAGTTTATAAGTGGGAATTCAAGTAGCTCTTAGGATATTTTCCGACAGACGCATGATATGAGATTGGGGTTCGACGTCTAGTGGTCCGCCTTTCCACGGTTGGTTTTACAGTGGTCTCGTAGTGTCTTAAAGAGTCCTTGGCTATGCCGACTCGGGGACGCTTCGTATGTCATGTGCACTGCCTTGTACATGATGGTGCAGTACGATTGAGCCCGTGTGGCCCCCACCATGAAAACTTCGGACGAAATATCTATCATATGTTTGTTCCGGCTTATACTGCAAGCCAATACTTTGTTTTGTTTTGTATTATGGTATTCGAGTTGCATCGAAGTCAAATGTTGATTCCATACCTTTTTCTAAGTGGCTTCTCAACTTAATGGAAGTGTGATGATTTACTATGGAATTCATTCGTTCATCCTCGTTCGAATGTTTATTGTGAAGACTATATGTTGCAATTTCTATCCGTTGATTCTAGTTTTCTATTTGTCTATCAAGATGCTAACGGATGTCACCCTCTTCAGGATGGCTCCGCCAACGCGTCAGAATCCGGATCGCAATGAAGGGAGTCAGGCAAACCCTCCGCCACCACCTCCGCCTCGGGAGGCATGGCAAGCTATCATGGCAGCCACCAACGCCAATGCTCAGATGATTCCGCAACTCTTGCAAGAACGCACCCAAGGGCAAGGCAATCAAGGAAATCAAGGTCAAGGCAACAATCAGCCTCACTTTGGTACTCTCAACCAGTTTCTCGCAAATCAGCCCAAGTCTTTCAGCTACTGTGCCGAGGCCACGGATGCCGATGATTGGCTCGTGGACATCAACAAGCATTTTGAATGTAGCAATGTCAGGCCTGAGGATTTTGTCAAGTTCGCTTCTTTTTAGCTCAAGGACCAAGCCGCTGATTGGTATCAACAATACAAAGATTCCAGAGGAGGTCGTGTGATCACTTGGACTGACTTCTGTCGGGACTTCAAAGCTCACCACATTCCACAAAGTGTTGTTGAGAGCAAGCGTGAGGAGTTCCGCAATCTCAAGCAAGGCAACATGTCTGTGTATCAATTCAACATCCAGTTTCAGAAACTTGCTCGCTTCACTAAACAAGACGTTCCTGATGAAAAGAGCATGATCTATCACTTCAGAGGTGGCCTTAGAGAGGATCTGCAGTTAGCTCTTGTTCTTGTTGAGCCTACTCAGTTTGATCAATTCTATAATATGGCACTGAAGCAAGAGGCTGCTCAGCTCAAGTGTGAGGCTTCTAAGAAGAGAGTCAAAGACGCAGTTCAGTCTTCTTCTTCCTCACTTGTGGCAGCTAAGCAACAGAAGTTCTGGTTGCCTCCTCCTCCTCCGTTTTGTCAGCCTTACCAGCAGAAGAACAAAGGTGGCCATGGATCTTCCCACTCTTCCAACCCTGGCTATCAGAACAAGTCTCAGAATCAAGCTCCAAAGTCCAATGCTCCTTATCATCGTCCACTCTCAGAGGTGACTTGTAACAAGTGTCAGCAGAAAGGTCACTATGCTAACAAATGCTTCAACCAAAGGCGTCTTCCGCCTCCTCCTCCTGTCAGATCTTCCAGCAATGCAGTGGTCAAGCATAATCCCAAGTCTGCAAAGGTGAACATGATGAATGCAGCTCAAGCGGAGGAATCTACTGATGTGATAATGGGTAAGCTTCCTGTTAATGATATTCCTGCAAAAGTCTTATTTGATACTGGTGCATCTATTTCTTTCATATCAAGACCTTTTGCATCACTTCTTGGTCATTACTAGAGTTGTGAATGACGTAAGTAGGAGTTCAGGATCACTTCTTGGTCATTACTAGATGACGACCGTTCCGTTGCTTCTCTTCTCGCTCTCTTTTGCGTATGTTAGCCACTATATATGCTTAGTGCCTGCTGCAGCTCCACCTCATTACACCATCCTTTCCTATAAGCTTAAATATTCTTGATCTCGCGGGTGTCCTCGTGACTCACAGATTCTACCAAAACAGTTGCAGGTGCTGACGATGCCATTGCAGATGATGAGATCGACCTCAAGTGGGAGTTTGACGAGGAACGTGGTCGTTACTATGTGTCTTTTCCTGATGATCAGTAGTGGAGCCCAGTTGGGACGATCGGGGATCTAGCATTTGAGGTTGTCTTATTTTCATTTGGATCTTGACCGTAGTCGGTCTATGTATGGATTTTGGATGATGCATGAATTATATTTATGTATTGTGTGAAGTGGCGATTGTAAGCCAACTCTCGTTATCCCATTCTTGTTCATTACATGGGATTGTGTGAAGATGACCCTTCTTGCGACAATACCACAATGCGGTTATGCCTCTAAGTCGTGCCTCGACACGTGGGAGATATAGCCGCATCGTGGGCGTGACAGGCGGTCGGGGACGAGCGGTGGTATTTTCCTACCAGTCTATCCCCCTAGGAGCATGCGTCTAATGCTTTGTTTCGATAGCTTCTAGACTTTTGCAATAAGTATGTGAGTTCTTTATGACTAATGTTGAGTCCATGGATTATAAGCCCTCTCACCCTTCCATCATTGCTAGCCTCTTCAGTACTGTGCATTGCCCTTTCTCACCTCGAGAGTTGGTGCAAACTCCGCCGGTGCATCCAAACCCCGTGATACGATACGCTCTTTCACACATAAGCCTCCTTATATCTTCCTCAAAATAGCCACCATACCTACCTATCATGGCATTTCCATAGCCATTCCGAGATATATTGCCATGCAACTTCCATCATCATCCACTACAAAAAAAAGACACATCCGTGACATTTTGGGACGAACGAATTTTTTTTGTCATGCTCATGACACTTCTATGACGATAATTGTGACAAAACCCGGTATCATCACAGACGTGGTGGGCTCCTACTTCTATGAAAAAAAATCATGACAGAAAATGGGCTTTTCTTCCTGGGAGGGCCGGAGAGGCAGCTGCATGACATTCTTCGGGCCGTCCATGACGGAAAAAACCTTGGTAGAAGCGAGGACGAGGAAAATATCGGGGAGTTCCCGGTTACGGTTGGTGGTCGGCGCCGAGCGATGCGCATTTCTCTCGTACACGTATGCGCGTGTGTGAGGCGTTGCGCTCCAACTGAAACCGAGTGAGGCGTTGGGCTCTAACTGAACCCGAGCAATTGCACTGCAGGCTACGCGTTACTGAACCCGAGCGAGCGATCGATGGCTGACTGAACCCAATCGACCGATTCCTTCGTTACTGCTGCTAACTGAAGCCGATCGAACCAGCTGCCTCTTGATGAACAGTGAGTATTGTTGGGGGGTTGGATGAACAGTTCCCAGTGGGTGGGGTGTTGGATGAACAGGACCCTGTGGTAGTAGAGGCCGTTGCCGCTGGATGAACAGGACCCCGATCGATCGAGCCGGTTGGGGGATGGATGAATAGGACCCCGTGGAGGGCTGGATGAATAGGACGACCCCGTGGAGGGCTGGTTGAACAGTAGCCCGTGGAGGGGTGGTTGAACAGGACCCCATGGAGAGGGCTGGTTGAATAGTAGCCGGTGGAGGAGCGCGCGGTGGAGGCTATATGAACAGGAGCGCGTGGATGAACAGTCGCAGGTGGAGGCTCGAGGAGGTCGACGGTGGATGAACAGTAGCCCGTGGAGGCAGTCGACGGTGGAGATGAACAGTATCCCGTGGAGTCCCGTTTTGCGGTACGCCACACCCCTCCCGATGAACAGGAGCCCCGTTTCGACCATAGTGCTCCAACACAAGTTTGTTTCCTCCATTTTGCGGTACGCCACACCCCTCCCGATCAACAGGACCCCATTTCGATCATAGGAGGTCCAAGAGAAGTCTGTTTCCTCCGTTTTGCGGTACGCCAGACCCCTCCCGATGAACAGGATCCTGTTTCGACCGCGACCGGTCAAACACAAGGCCGTTTCCTCCGTTCTGCGGTACGCCAGGCCTCGTTTCCATCGGCTATTTTGTCCAAGACTGTTGGCTCCCGATGAACAACATGCATTCCGTGTCCTCTCGATGAACACGACGCATTCCGTTGCCTCCCCATGAACACGACCACGACGTAGTTTCTCCGTTCTGACCCATCCATGTACACGAGGCCTAGCCGTACGTATGCGCGAGTAGGCGTTCGAGACCCCACCTGTATGTATGTGTGTGGCCGTATTTACTTTCTTGCACCCTGGCCACTGTACATAGGTGTACATGCTACGTGCGCGCCTCTACTACGATACGTGCCCTTCCTTACATGGGCACGGTTCATCGCTGCAGCCTGTAGATAGACCGACCGTATGTACGTACACGTTCGCGACCAGAATGACAATGCTACGTACGCTTCAACCAGGTGGGTCCCGACTGTCACGCACTTCCTTGCGTGCGAAGATGTAGCTGGTGGGTCCCAGTAGTCAGGGGGGCAAATCTTTTTTTTCTGCCCGTAATATGGACGCACTTCCTTGCGTGCGAAGATGTAGCTGGTGGGTCCCAATAGTCAGGGGGAACATCTTTTTGGTGTAATACGATGGCCCGTCCGGTGGCTCCCTGCTGTCAGGTGGAGGAATCATTATTTTCCGTGTAATAAGGAGGCACTTCCTAGCTGCGGCTGTGGACCCAGCTGTCAGCCTCCCACGTACAGTACTCTTCCGATCAAAGTCGTTCCTTGACCACGTTGACCACGCTGCGCCGAGAGCACCAGGGCGGTGGACGACGGCGAGGCCTAGGAAGGGGACGACGCAGAGCCAGGGAAGATGCGGCAGTGGATGCCCACGCGGAGAGGAGTACGAGGGTTCGCTGGTTCGGCTGCGGTGTGAGGCTGCCGTCGCCGCAGAATAACAGGGGGTGTGGGTGAGTAGAGGGATGGCCTGGTCAGCGGCGGGAGTAGTAGGGGCGGTGAGGCCTCCACGGCAGCACAACTCGCCACGGGAGGCAGGAGCAGGCGGCATGACTGGCGCTGGTTTGGGCGACTGGAACAAGAAGACCAGAGGTTGAAGAAGCACTACGGCCGTTGGATGGACATCGTACGGTCACTGGAGCTAAAATCATTCATATTGACTAAGTTGACAAAGGCCTCCGTCCTCGTCAACTTAGTAGGCCCACTAGTCAGCCTCCCACTATGGTGGGTCCCGGCTAGCAGGGGGAGTATTCATATTTTTCGTGCGTAATAAGGAGGCACTTCCTTGCGTGCAAAGATATAGCTGGTGGGTCTGACCTGTCAGCGGGGGAAACATTTTTTTCTTGAAATACAAAGGCCCTTCTGGTGGGTCCCAGCTGCCAGGTCGAGGAATCATTGGTTATCTTGTCTAGGACACTCACGTGTGACGCTTCTATCTGTGGGCTCACGAGGCCATCGTCGATGCATGCATCACTTTGACCTACATCGGGAGAGGTTAATTGATTTCACCATCGAGGAGGATTCTTTTTGGGTTGTATTACGGTAGGAGCATATAGTATGCGTCGAAGAGGGGGAAGAGGACCATCATATGTAGTACGCTTCATGAACCTAGCTCTGTGTGGGGGCTTTACGGTTTTTGAGGAATGTGGCACATCAAAGTTGTGCATTTTGGGTATTCAACATATGTTTGGCCCACATGCAAAGCGATGGTGATTGTCCTCTCACACCCACTTAAGCGGTTATCAGCGATATCGATGCTTTCATCTGTGGGCCTGCTTGGTCCATCACTACTTTTTGCCTGACAACAAGAGAGGTTAATTTGACTTAGCAGGGGATTATTTTTTTGTTTGTAATACGATATATATATATAGGTCATGCTCTGGGATGACATGATACAGTTTGAGCACACACACATGCATGTGTATGCATGAATCCTCCCATTGAGTCGAAGTGGCTAGTACAACGACAGGTCATGAACCGATCTCGCTCTGTGTCGGGACTATACGATTTTCGATGCACGCGTCACATCAATGTTGTGAAATGGTATTCAAAAATGCATGCACGCATCACCTCCATACATATGCATGTAGTGGTTGTCCTTGAACGGTACACTCCCTTGCATGGTTATCGGCGACAAGCCTATATATTCGTGGGCCCATGTGGACATCCATGATCACCTTGACCGACAACAAGATAGGTTACCATGGTGGATTCTTCCTTTGGTTTGTGTTATCGTAGTATAGTTCATGGTGAGATTCAGACCTAATTAAGTTTGAGCGCATATATTATGCACACATGCATGCATGAATCCCCAATCATCAGCTTGAAGTGTCGTGTGACATACATATGCATCGTCAACCTAACCCTCAATCAGTGTGGGGATTTCTAGTTCGAAAGCACGGTGCCACATCAAAGTTGTTCCATTGTGTATTAAAAAACACACCTCTCCATACATATGTTTGGGCCATATGCATGCAGTGGTTGTCTTTGGGGACTAGCTACTTGCATGATTATTGGCGAGCTAGCCCATCTCCTGGGTCGCATGGGCGGCCATCACTTTGACCAACAACAAGAGAGAGGTTGTACGACCAAGGTGGATTATTCTTGGTCCATTTTATGATCATGTTGGTGAGATGCCTCTCTGGACCGCCGATTGAAAGTGGGTGGGTGTGTGGGGGGCTGCTACTTTGCACTTTGTAATTTCTCATCGCAAACAGTTTATCCGAGTCGGCTATTTGCCATGTATCACACACATCTTGTTAAGTTGAACCATTTTTGTTATGTTCGCTAATCGAAAACAGTTCGTCCGAGTGAACCATATGCCCTATATCACACACACCTTGATCTGGCTAACCGTTTCTGTTGTACTACCTAATAGCAAATAGTTCATTGGAGCGAACTGTATGCCGTATATCGCACACACATTGATATGGCTGCCCGTTTCTGTTGTTCTGCCTCATCGCAAACAGTTCGAACGGGTTAACCGTTTTCCCTGAATCGCACACGCAACTAAAACCTGAACCGTGTTTGATGGCCCCACCATCGCAAACGTTTTGCACCATTTTTGATGGGTTTTTTACATCCCCGTTTGTGATTAATGCATCGCACACAATTTCGTCAAAGGGTCACTGATCGTAGTGTCGCGTTAGAAGCATCCTGCAGTAGTGGTTTTAGGTAAAGCGAACGTTAAGAGTGCGTAGAGTTGTATCGGTGGTCGATAGAACTTGAGGAAATATTTGTTCTACCTTTAGCTCCTTGTTGGGTTCGACACTCTTACTTATCGAGAGAGGCTACAACTGATCCCCTATACTTATGGGTTATCAAGACCTTTTTCTGGCGCCGTTGCCGGGGAGCAATAGCGTGGGGTGAATATTCTCGTGTGTGCTTCTTTGCTTTATCACTAAGTAGTTTTTATTTTTTGTTCTAAGTTTTTTTCTATCTTTAGTTATGGGTAAGAAATGCAAAATATCCAAACAAAATTAGTTTTACTTGCTAAACCAGTGGTTGAAGAACCACCCAAAATCTATCATACTACTGAAGCTTTCTACTCGGATCATCTTCGATCCATTTGTGCTCGTGCTAAAAACCCAACTAGCTTAGTTGAGGGAAAATCATTAAATGAGCATGCTTATTTTGTGTGAGATCGTTTATCTCAAAAAGGGAAACTTTTATGGCATCATATTTATAGTTTGTATTGCTATGCTTTGAATTTATGCGAAATACATGATTTTATCTGTTGTTCTGAGGACCCAAGAAACACCTTCGCTTCCAATGTGAGTTTAAGGATAATGGAATCTTATCTTCTTATGCCAAGGGTGCTTATAATTACTTTGATATTGAACAAATTGAAGAATTTGTTGCTTTTAAGGGTGCTTATGAAATTGCTTCTTTGATTGAAAAGTATGATGCTACTCTTTACAAATCTGAACATTTTGCCATACTTAAATATTGCTATGAAAACTATGCTTCTATTGCTTATGTTAGGCCATATATTGAGGACTCCTCCGCTGTCCAAGAGGAGACTAATATTTGGCAGGAAACTCTGGAAGAAGAAATTGCTGAAATTGTGAGCTCATTAGATGAAAAAGATGAGGAGGAGAGTGAAGAACAAGAGGAGGAAGAGCGGATTGATCACCCGTGCCCATCTTATAATGAGAGTAACACTTTATCCTATACATTGTTTAATTTCCCTTCATGCTTGCCGAAGGATGAATGCTATGTTGATTTCTATGATCCTTTTGATTCGTTTGAAATATCCTTTTTTATGAACTTGATGCTTGCTATGCTTATGGCCAAGATGCCAACATGAATTATGTTTATCGAGATGAACTTGCTATAGTCCCTTATGTGAAACATGAAATTGTTGCTATTGCACCCACGCATGATAGTCCTATTATCTTTTTGAATTCTCCGAACTACACTATATCGGAGAAGTTTGCGCTTATTAAGGACTATATTGATGGGTTGCATTCTACTATTGCACATGATGATTTTGATTGATATAATATGCATGTGCTTGCTGCTCCTACTTGCAATTGTTATGAGAGAGGAACTACATCTCCGCCTCTCTATGCTTCCAATACGATAAATTTGCAAGAAACTGTTTATACTATGCATTGGCCTTTACTTTGTGTGCATGAATTGTTCTTTTATGACATGCCGTTGCATAGGAAGAGAGTTAGACTTCGTCATTACATGACATATATTACTTTGTGCTCACTACTAAATCACAAATCATTGTTAATTAAAATTGTCTTTGATATACCTTGGGATCCGGGTGGATCCATTACTTGAGCACTATATGCCTACCTTAATGGCTTTAAAGAAAGCGCTGCCAGGGAGACAACCCGGAAGGTTTAGAGAGTCATTTATTTATGTTGAGTGCTTTTAAAAAGTTTAAAAACAAAAAAATAAAGAGGGGAACCTAAAACTTTTTCAAAAAGAAAAGTGAAACTAAGAGAGACGAGCATTGTTAAAATGGGAGCATGCCTTGAACTTTGTTCATGCCCATGAAAACTTCGTGAATCTTAATTACATAAAATTTTCAACAAAAATAATTATCCCCTTGTATAAATCCATTGTATTATTAAAATAATGTGCCAAGATTTGCCTTTAGGATGATTAGATTGCTTGTTGGTTTGTGCGGTGCAAAAACAGAAACTTTGGCTGTAGTGCACGATTTAACATTTTTTACTGGAAAGTCAAACGCTTCTGAAACTTTTTGCACAATAGTTATATATGAATTGTTTATTCTTTCCTAATTTTCAGAATTTTTGGAGTTACATAAGTATGGTTGATGTTCAGATTACTACAGACTGTCCTGTTTAAGACAGATTCTGTTTTTGATGCATTGTTTTGCTAGTTTTGATGAAACTATTGATTTTATCGGTGGTATAAGCCATAGAAAAGTTATATTACAATAGCTACAATGCAAAAATAAAATATGAATGAGTTTGCAACAGTACTTAAAGTGGTGATTTGTTTTATTATACTAACAGATCTGGCGGGGTTTTTGTTAAGTTTTGTGTGATTGAAGTTTTCAAGTTTTGGGTCAGATCACGATGGATGAAGGAATAAGGAGTGTAAAGAGCCTAAGCTTGGGGATGCCCGAGGCACCCCAAGGTAATATTCAAGGACTCCCAAGTAACTAAGCTTGGGGATGCCCCGTAAGGCATCCCCTCTTTCTTCTAACAATCATCGGTAATTTTACTTGGAGCTATATTTTTATTCGTCACATGATACACGTAAATCTTGAAGCGTCGTGTGCTTTTTCTTTTTCTTTTAATAATGCACCATGCTGGTATGAGATAGTCCTTGGTTGATTTATAGAATGCTCTTTGCACTTCGCTTATATCTTTTGAATATGGCTTTATAGAATGCTTCATGAGTTTCACTTATATAATCTTAAGTTTTGATTGCCTGTTTCCCTACACATGGAAAACCATCATTTGTAGAATGCTCTTTTTCTTCACTTATATTTGTTAGAGCGTGGGCATATCTTTTGTAGAAAGAATTAAACTCTCTTGCTTCACTTATTTCTATTTAGAGAGTTGACAGGAATTGGTCATTCACATGGTTAGTCATAAAATCCTACATAAAACTTGTAGATCACTGAATATGATATGTTTGATTCCTTCCAATAGTTTTGCGATTTAAAGATGGTGATATTAGAGTCATGCTAGTGGGTAATTTTGGATTGTAGAAATACTTGTGTTGAAGTTTGTGATTCCTGTAGCATGCACGTATGGTGAACTGTTATGTGATGAATCGGAGCATGATTTATTTATTGATTGTCTTCCTTATGAGTGGCGGTCAGGGACGAGCGATGGTATTTTCCTACCAGTCTATCCCCCTAGGAGCGTGCGTCTAATGCTTTGTTTCGATAGCTTCTAGACTTTTGCAATAAGTACGTGAGTTCTTTATGACTAATGTTGAGTCCATGGATTATAAGCCCTCTCACCCTTCCATCATTGCTAGCCTCTTCGGTACTCTGCATTGCCCTTTCTCACCTCGAGAGTTGGTGCAAACTCCGCCGGTGCATCCAAACCCCGTGATACAATACGCTCTTTCACACATAAGCCTCCTTATATCTTCCTCAAAATAGCCACCATACCTACCTATCATGGCATTTCCATAGCCATTCTGAGATATATTCCCATGCAACTTCCATCATCATCCACTACAAAAAAGACACATCCGTGACATTTTGGGCCGAACGAATTTTTTTGTCATGCTCATGACACTTCTATGACGATAATTGTGACAAAACCCGGTATCATCACAGAGGTGGTGGGCTCCTACTTCTATGAAAAAAATCATGACAGAAAATGGGCTTTTCTTCCTGGGAGGGCCGGAGACGCAGCTGCATGACATTCTTTGGGCCGTCCATGACGGAAAAAACCGGGGTAGAAGCGAGGGCGAAGAAAATATCGGGGAGTTCCCGGTTACAGTGGGTGGTCGGGGCCGAGTGATGCGCATTTCCCTCGTACACGTATGCGCGCGTGTGAGGCGTTGCGCTCTAACTGAACCCGAGTGAGGCGTTGGGCTCTAACTGAACCCGAGTGATTGCACTGCAGGCTACGCGTTACTGAACCCGAGCGAGCGATCGATGGCTGACTGAACCTGATCGACCGATTCCTTCGCTACTGCTGCTAACTGAAGCCGATCGAACCTGCTGCCTCTTGATGAACAGTGAGCGTTGTTGGGGGGTTGGATGAACAGTTCCCAGCGGGTGGGGGGTTGGATGAACAGGACCCCATGGTAGTAGAGGCCGTTGCCACTGGATGAACAGGACCCCGATCGATCGAGCTGGTTGGGGGATGGATGAATAGGACCCCGTGGAGGGCTGGATGAACAGGACGACCCCGTGGAGGGCTGGTTGAACAGTAGCCCGTGCAGGGGTGGTTGAACAGGACCCCGTGGAGAGGGCTGGTTGAACAGTAGCCGGTGGAGGAGCGCGCGGTGGAGGCTGGATGAACAGGAGCGCGTGGATGAACAGTCGCAGGTGGAGGCTCGAGGAGGTCGACGGTGGATGAACAGCAGCCCGTGGAGGCAGTCGATGGTGGAGATGAACAGTATCCGTGGAGTCCCGTTTTGCGGTACGCCACACCCCTCCCGATGAACAGGAGCCCCGTTTCGACCGTAGCGCTCCAACAGAAGTTTGTTTCCTCCGTTTTGGGGTACGCCACACCACTCCCGATCAACAGGACCCCATTTCGATCATAGAAGGTCCAAGAGAAGTCCGTTTCCTCCGTTTTGCGGTACGCCAGACCCCTCCCGATGAACAGGATCCCGTTTCGACCGCGGCCGGTCGAACACAAGGCCGTTTCCTCCGTTCTGCGGTACGCCAGACCTCGTTTCCATTGGCTATTCCGTCCAAGGCGGTTGGCTCCCGATGAACAACATGCATTCCGTGTCCTCCCGATGAACACGACGCATTCCGTTGCCTCCCCATGAACACGACGACGACGCAGTTTCTCCGTTCCGACCCAGCAAGGTACACGAGGCCTGGCTGTACCTATGCGCGAGTAGGCGTTCGAGACCCCGCCCGTATGTATGTGCGTGGCCGTATTTACTTTGTTGCACCCTGGCCACTGTACATAGGTGTACATGCTACGTGCGCGCCTCTACTATGACACGTGCCCTTCCTTACACGGCCACGGTTCATCGCTGCAGCCTGCAGACAGACCCACCGTATGTACGTACACGTTCGCGACCAGAATGAGAACGCTACGTACGCTTCAACCAGGTGGGTCCCGACTGTCACGCACTTCCTTGCGTGCAAAGATGTAGCTGGTGGGTCCCAGTAGTCAGGGGGGCAAATCTTTTTTTTTTGTCCGTAATATGGACGCACTTCCTTGCATGCGAAGATATAGCTGGTGGGTCCCAGTAGTCAGGGGGAACATATTTTTTGTGTAATACGGTGGCCCGTCCGGTGGGTCCCTGCTGTCAGGTGGAGGAATCATTATTTTCCGTGTAATAAGGAGGCACTTCCTAGCTGCGGCCGTGGACCCAGCTGTCAGCCTCCCACGTACAGTACTCTTCCGATCAAAGTCGTTCCTTGACCATGTTGACCACGCTGCGCCGAGAGCACCAGGGCAGTGGATGACGGCGAGGCCTAGGAAGGGGACGACGCAGAGCCAGCGAAGACGCGGCAGTGGATGCCCACGCGGAGAGGAGTACGAGGGTTCGCTGGTTCGGCTGCGGTGTGAGGCTGCCGTCGCCGCAGAATAACAGGGGGTGTGGGTGAGTAGAGGGATGGCCTGGCCAGCGGCGGGAGTAGTAGGGGGCGGTGAGGCCTCCGCGGCAGCACAACTGGCCACAAGAGGCAGGAGCAGGCGGCACGACTGGCGCTGGTTTGGGCGACTGGAACAAGAAGACCAGAGGTTGAAGAAGCACTACGGCCGTTGGATGGACATCGTACGGTCACTGGAGCTAAAATCATTCATATAGACTAAGTTGACAAAGGCCTCCGTCCCCGTCAACTTCGTAGGCCCACTAGTCAGCCTCCCACTATGGTGGGTCCCGGCTAGCAGGGGGAGTATTCATTTTTTTGTGCGTAATAAGGAGGCACTTCCTTGCGGGCGAAGATATAGCTGGTGGGTCCGACTTGTTAGCGGGGGGAACGTTTTTTTCTTGAAATACAAAGGCCCTTCTGGTGGGTCCCAGCTATCAGGTCGAGGAATCATTGGTTATCCTGTCTAGGACACTCACGTGTGACGCTTCTATCTGTGGGCTCACGAGGCCATCGTCGATGCATGCATCACTTTGACCTACATCGGGAGAGGTTAATTGATTTCACCATCGAGGAGGATTCTTTTTGGGTTGTATTACGGTAGGAGCATATAGTATGCGTCGAAGAGGGGGAAGAGGACCATCATATGTAGTACGCTTCATGAACCTAGCTCTGTGTGGGGGCTTTACGGTTTTTGAGGAATGTGGCACATCAAAGTTGTGCATTTTGGGTATTCAACATATGTTTGGCCCACATGCAAAGCGATGGTGATTGTCCTCTCACACCCACTTAAGCGGTTATCAGCGATATCGATGCTTTCCATCCGTGGGCCTGCTTGGTCCATCACTACTTTTTTCCTGACAACGAGAGAGGTTAATTTGACTTAGGAGGGGATTATTTCTTTGTTTGTAATACGGTATATATATATAGGTCATGCTCTGGGATGACATCATACAGTTTGAGCACACACACATGCATGTGTATGCATGAATCCTCCCATCGAGTCGAAGTGGCTAGTACAACGACACGTCATGAACCGATCTCGCTCTGTGTGGGGACTATACGATTTTCGATGCACGCGTCACATCAATGTTGTGAAATGGTATTCAAACATGCATGCACGCATCACCTCCATACATATGCATGTAGTGGTTGTCCTTGAACGGTACACTCCCTTGCATGGTTATCGGCGACAAGCCTATATATTCGTGGGCCCGCGTGGACATCCATGATCACCTTTACCGACAACAAGATAGGTTACCATGGCGGATTCTTCCTTTGGTTTGTGTTATCGTAGTATAGTTCATGGTGAGATTCAGACATAATTAAGTTTGAGCGCATATATTATGCACGCATGCTTGCATGAATCCCCAATCGTCAGCTTGAAGTGTGGTGTGACATACATATGCATCGTCAACCTAACCCTCAATTAGTGTGGGGATTTCTAGTTTGAAAGGACGGTGCCACATCAAAGTTGTTCCATTGTGTATTAAAAAACACACCTCTCCATACATATGTTTGGGCCACATGCATGCAGTGGTTGTCTTTGGGGACTAGCTACTTGCATGATTATTGGCGAGCTAGCCCATCTCCTGGGTCGCATGGGCGGCCATCACTTTGACCAACAACAAGAGAGAGGTTGTACGACCAAGGTGGATTATTCTTGGTCCATTTTACGATCATGTTGGTGAGATGCCTCTCTGGACCGCCAATTGAAAGTGGGTGGGTGTGTGGGGGGCTGCTACTTCGCACTTTGCTAGGTGAACCTTGGTTGGGGGCATGCATTCATAGCATAGGATTCCCTTCGTGCTGACATGAGGGGGGCAAGCAATACCGTGCGCTTTGCGAGATAGGTGCGGCATCGAAGTTGCATTTGATATTTGAACATCGAACCACCCTTTTCGTACATAAATTTGGTCCACATGCAAGTGTGTTCGCGTTCTAACCCTCTCACGCGCCATCCTTCACCAAATTTATGGACATTAGACAAGTCGGATGACGCAACAGACATGGTTCACTCAAACTAACCGTGTGCCACGCCGGTGCCCCTGTCATGCACATCCGCGCAATACATTGGGCTCCACGAGGCTTCCCCTCTAAAAAATATCTACCCGCCTGCAGCTTTTTCTGTTTGGTAACACACAGTTATTATGTTTCGACCGTGTGTGATTCTTGTTCCCAATCCCGCCTGCATCCCTCGAAAATAGCTGCCCACCTCGAGGTTTTTCTGTTTCATAACACGCGGTCGTTATCTCCGGACCGTGTGCGATGCACCACATCAAAATTTTCAACAGCCCCGGCATTTCACTCATGCGTTTGACTCCCGCATAGTAAAATCTTCAGTACCCGCGTCATTCTCTCAAACACCCCCCTCACACACACACACACACACACACCAAAACCTCCTCGGGCGCGCGCGCATGCACACACACACACACACACACACACACACCCTCCCTTGCTCGAAACCCTAGCAAGGTCCCTGCCGCCGCCGCAAGGCCTCCATTGTCAACATCTACCGGTTTGCCCGTGTAGCTTACCCACCGATCTCCATACCCAGGCCACCCCGAGTTTCTTGGATGATGCCCGCCAAATGCCCCGTTCCCCATAGATCCCCATCCCCCTCTCCAGAGTGTCGCAGCCTAAGCCCGGCTACACTTCCCGTGGAGCTCAAGGAGCGATTGGCCCAAAAGAGGTGCATCGCGGTCTCTTCGCTCGACGTCGCTGAGGAAGCTGACGACCATTATTGGCCGCAGGCACTCAATCAGCGGGCTAGAGTATGCGGGTATGTGCGGATGCCGGCTACGACATCGAGGTCGTCGACATCGATGGCCTGAGGCGGTTTATGTCACAGGTTAAGTGGCCCACCCCCAACCCCTCGGGTTCAACCACCGTCGATCCCATCCATGGCCCTGTCGTTGATCTCCTCTGGCTCGCTGTCAAGAATTTGCCATCCTACATCGCCATCGAGCCCCTTTAGTCATTTCTGAAGGACACATTCTGAGACGCTGGCTTGGGATCCATAGCTTCCAAGTCAGACCTCATCGACTGCGACCACGAGGAGGGCACCCTCTCCGGCTCTTCCAAGGCGAAAGAGCCCATCTGCTCTTCCAAGGGGAAAGAGTCGTCTACGACATCAGGGTGGGCACCATACAGCCATGCTCTTCCAAGGGGAAGGAGCCCATCGGCGACAACATGGAGCGCATCTAGGGTTCGTGCTCTTCCCACGGGAACGAGCCCATCTGTGACATGTGAGGAAACCCATAATTTGTTTTGCCGTGCCTCTTCACAGGGGGAAACCCATGATTTATTTTGTCGAGTCCCTTTTGTAGTGTAGTGAGAATATGTCCAGTTTTAATTGCTATATTTGGTTGTTCGCAGTATGCCTTGTTTATTTTAGTTGCTCGCAATTTGATGATCTATATGTGCAATTATTTACCGTGCAGTACATTTCATCAATCCAGTTTTAAACATACCGATAGGAATGCATATATTTGCTTGCTGTTAAGCCTGTTATAGCTAGCATATGCCTCTTTTAAAGTTTTTTTATTGTTCGGTTGTTTGTAGTTAGCGTATGTCCAGTTTCAAATGCTATCTTGGTTGTTCGTAGTATGCCTTGTTTATTCCAGTTATTCACAACGTGATGTTCTATATGTGCAAGTATGAACTGTGCAGTTCAATTTCATCAATACCAGTTTCAACAATACCACTATGAATGACTACATTTGGTTGCGGCATCTTGTAGTTAACACGCCTTTCCATTTTTATTTAACAATAACTAGTGTACTTAGACCGACACAATACCAGTTTGAATGACTATGTTTGCTTGTTGTTAAATGTTAGGACTGTTGCAGTTAAACCTGCACACTGAAGCTATCTTTTGGAGATTATTTTGTCTGCCATGGATAATTTTGGTTGATGTTTCGCCTGTTGTGCTTAACATGCCTCTCGATGTACCTACATAGGAAAATTTTGGGAACGCCTGTTGTTTTCCATCGAGGTTAGTTTCATCCCATGGCTTATATATACTCACTGTTCAGGATATCGGTAGCTGATACCATATAGGCCGGGGGCTGATAAGGGACTAATCGGTGAATCGAACTTTTAACTGAATATATCTGTAACCCATTTATCTTTAGGTTAACTAGGGCCATATGTAATATATCTAAGGCTACATAGCAACATACACTGTACTTAATGTCTAAATATGCTTGTAGACTCGTGTTGGGCCTCCAAGCGTAGAGTTTTGTAGGACACTAGCAAACTTCCCTCAAGTGGATGACCTAAGGTTTATCAACCCGTGGGAGGCGTAGGATGAAGATGGTATCTCTCTAACAACCCTGCAACTAAATAACAAAGAGTCTCTTGTGTCCCCAGCACACCCAATACAATGGTATATTGTATAGGTGCACTAGTTCGGCGAAGAGATGGTGATACAAGTGTAATATGGATGGTAGATATAGGTTTTTGTAATCTGAAAATATAAAAACAGCAAGGTAACTAGTAAGAAAAGTGAGCAAAAACGGTATTGCAATGTTTAGAAACAAGGCCTAGGGTTCATACTTTCACTAGTGCAAGTTCTCTCAACAATGATAACATAACTAGATCATATGGAAATCCCTCAACGTGCGACAAAAGTCACTCCAAAGTTCCCACCGTAGAGAACATAAGATGAAATTGCTTGTAGGGTACGAAACCACCTCAAAGTTATTCTTTCCGATCAATCCATTGAGCTATTCCTATAAGTGTCACAAACATCCCTAGAGTTCGTAGTAAAATAACACCATATGACACACATCAATCAACCCTAATGTCACCTAGATACTCCAATGTCACCACAAGTATCCGCGGGTCAATTATACGATATGCATCAAACAACTTCAGATTAATAATATTCAATCCAACATAAAGAACCTCAAAGATTGCCCCAAGATTCCTATCGGAGAAAGGACGAAAATGTGCATCAACCCCTATGCATAGATTACCCCAATGTCACCTCGGGAATCCGTGAGTTAAGTTCCAAAACATACATCAAGTGAATCAATGGAACACTCCATTGTCACCACGGGTATCCCACGCAAGACATACATCAAATGTTCTCAAATCCATAATAGTATTCAATCCGATAATAGTGAAACCTGAAAGGTAAAACTCAATTCATTGCAAGAAGGAAGAGGGGGAGAAACACCATAAGATTCAACTATGATAACAAAGCTCGCGGTACATCAAGATTGTGCCAAATCAAGAACACAAGAGAGAGAGAGAGAGAGAGAGAGAGAGAGCGAGAGAGATCAAACACATTGCTACTGGTACATACCCTCAGCCCCGAGGGTGAACTACTCGCTCCTCATCGTGGAGAGCGCCGGGATGATGAAGATGGCCACCGGTGATGGTTTCCCCCTCCGGTAGTGTGCCGGAACGGACTCCCGACTGGTTTTTCATGGCTACAGAGGCTTGCACCGGTTGAACTCCCGATCTAGGTTTATTTTTGGGGGTTTCTATATTTATAGGAATTTTTGGGTTGGGAACAAGTCAGGGGGGTCTACGAGGCGATGACAAGACAGGGGGCACGCCATAGGGGGGCTCCCTCCACCCTTGTGGAGGCCTCGTGGCACTTCTGGCCCAACTCTTTTGCTTCGGGGGCTTCTTCTGGTCCATAAAAAATCACCGTAAATTTTCAACTCATTTGGACTCTGTTTGATATTCCTTTTCCGCGAAACTCAAAAACAAGGAAAAAAACAGAAACTGGCACTGGGCTATAGGTTAGTAGGTTAGTCCCTAAAATCATATAAAATAGCATATAAATGCATATTAAACATCCAATATTGATAATATAATAGCATGGAACAATAAAAAATTATAGATACGTTGGAGACGTATCAAGCATTCCCAAGCTTAATTCCTCCTCGTCCTTGAGTAGGTAAATGATAAAAACAGAATTTTTGATGTGGAATTCAACCGAGCATATTTATCAATGTAATCTTATCTATTGTGGCAAGAATATTCAGATCCACAAGATTCAAAACAAAAGTTCAATATCTACATAAAAACAATAACACTTCAAGCATACTAACAAGGCAATTATGTCTTCTCAAAATAACATGGCCAAAGAAAGCTATCCCTACAAAATCTTATAGTCTGGCTATGCTCCATCTTCATCAAACATAGCATCCCCAAGCTTGTAGCTTTGCATATCATTAGCATCATGGATATTCAAAGAATTCACACTAACAACATTGCGATCATGCTCATCGTTCAAAGATTTAGTGCCAAACATTTTATTGCATTCTTCTTCTAACACTTTGGCACAATTTTCTGATCCATCATTTTCAAGAAAGACATGATAAGGATGAAGCATATGAGGCAACCTCAATTCAATTTCTTTAGCTTTGTTTTATAGACTCAACTAGTGATAAAACAAGAAACTAAAAGATTCAGTTGCAAGATCTAAAGATATACCTTCAAGCACTCACCTCCCCGGCAACAGCGCCAGAAAAGAGCTTGATGTCTACTACGCAACCTTCTTCTTGTAGACTTGCGTTGGGCCTCCAAGCGCACAGTTTTGTAGGACAGTAGCAAATTTCCCTCAAGTGGATGACCTAAGGTTTATCAATCCATGGGAGGCGTAGGATGAAGATGGTCTCTCTCAAACAACCCTGCAACCAAATAACAAAGAGTCTCTTGTGTCCCCAACACACCCAATACAATGGTATATTGTATAGGTGCACTAGTTCAGTGAAGAGATGGTGATACAAGTGTAATATGGATGGTAGAAATAGGTTTTTGTTATCTGAAAATATAAAAACAGCAAGGTAACTAGTAACAAAAGTGAGCGGAAACGGTATTGCAATGCTTAGCAACAAGGCCTAGGGTTCATAATTTCACTAGTGCAAGTTCTCTTAACAATGATAACATACTTAGATCATATGTAAATCCCTTAATGTGCGACAAAAGTCACTCCAAAGTTCCTATCGCGGAGAACATAAAATGAAATTTCTTGTAGGGTACGAAACCACCTCAAAGTTATTCTTTCCGATCTATCCATTGAGCTATTCCTATAAGTGTCACAAACAGCCCTAGAGTTCGTAGTAAAATAACACCATATGACACACATCAATCAACCCTAATGCCAGCTAGATACTCCAATGTCACCACAAGTATCCATGGGTCAATTATACGATATGCATCAAACAACTCAGATTGATAATATTCAGTCCAACATAAAGAACCTCAAAGATTGCCCCAAGATTCCTACTGGAGAAAGGACGAAAATGTGCATCAACCCCTATGCATTGATTACCCCAATGTCACCTCGGGAATCCGCGAGTTAAGTTCCAAAACATACATCGAGTGAATCAATTGAACACCCCATTGTCACCACGGGTATCCCACGCAAGACATACATCAAGTGTTCTCAAATCCATAATAGTATTCAATCTGATAATAGTGAAACCTCAAAGGTAAAACTCAATTCATCACAAGAAGGAAGAGGGGGAGAAACACTATAAGATTCAACTATAATAACTAAGGTCGTGGTACATCAAGATCGTGCCAAATCAAGAACACAAGAGAGAGAGAGATCAAACACATAGCCACTAGTACATACCCTCAGCCCCGAAGGTTAACTACTCCCTCCTCGTCATGGAGAGCGCCGGGATGATGAAGATGGCCATCGGTGATGGTCTCCCCCTCCGGCAGGGTGCCGGAACAGGCTCCTGATTGGTTTTTCATGGCTACAGAGGCTTGTGGTGGCGGAACTCCCGATCTAGGTTTATTTCTGGGGGTTTCTATATTTATAGGAATTTTTGGCGTTAGGAACAAGTCAGGGGGGCCCACTAGGCGACGACAAGACAGGGGGCGCGCCCGCCACCCTGGTGGAGGCCTTGTAGCTCTTCTGGCCCAACTCTTTTGCTTCGGGGGCTTCTTCTGGTCCATAAAAAAACACCATAAATTTTCAGCTCATTTGGACTCCGGTTGATATTCCTTTTCCGCGAAACTCAAAAACAAGGAAAAATAGAAACTGGCACTAGGCTATAGGTTAATAGGTTAGTACCAAAAATCATATAAAATAGCATATAAATGCATATTAAACATCCAAGATAGATAATATAATAGCATGGAACAATCAAAAATTATAGATACGTTGGAGACGTATCAAGCATTCCCAAGCTTAATTCCTGCTCGTCCTCGAGTAGGTAAATGATAAAAACAGAATTTTTGATGTGGAATGCGACCGAACATATTTAACAATGTAATCTTCTCTATTGTGGCCAGAATATTCCAATCCATAAGATTCAAAACAAAAGTTTAATATTGACATAAAAACAATAATACTTCAAGCATACTAACAAGGCAATTATGTCTTCTCAAAATAACATGGCCAAAGAAAGCTATCCCTACAAAATCTTATAGTCTGGCTATGCTCCATCTTCATCACACAAAATATTCAAATCATGCACAACCCCGATAACAAGCCAAGCAATTGTTTCATACTTTTGATGTTCTCAAACTTTTCAACTTTCATGCAATACATGTGCGTGAGCCATGGACATAGCACTATAGGTGCAATAAAATATGGTGATTGTGGAGAAGACAAAAAGAAGGAGATAGTCTCACATCAACTAGGCGTATCAACGGGCTATGGAGATGCCCATCAATAGATATGAATGTGAGTGAGTAGGGATTGCCATGCAACAGGTGCACTAGAGCTATAAGTTTATGAAAGCTCAAAAAGAAACTAAGTGTGTGTGCATCCAACTTGCTTGCTCATGAAGACCTAGGGCAATTTGAGGAAGCCCATCGTTGGAATATACAAGCCAAGTTCTATAATGAAAACTTCCCACTAGTATATGAAAGTGACAACATAGGAGACTCTCTATCATGGAGATCATGGTGCTACTTTGAAGCACAAGTGTGAAAAAAGGATAGTAACATTGCCCTTCTCTCTTTTCTCTCATTTTTTTATTTTCTCTTTTTTTTATTTTCTCTTTTTTGGGGCCTTTTTCTCTTTTTTTTATTTCCTCACATGGCACAATGCTCTAATAATGAAGATCATCACATTTTTATCTACTTACAACTCAAGAATGGAGTCGTCCTCTACGGTACGGATGATATCTCCATTCCTAGCTCTGCGAGAAATCGTGGCAAGGTCTGATGGGTCGAGCTCGGCCCTGTACTCTTCTCGGAGATGTCCAAGTGCACGATAAATCGCCATGTCTCTTCCGAGGATCCAAGTGAAATCGGTAAACTCAAAGTCAATGGGCTCTGAATGTCCTCCGAAGGTCCTCCCTGGAATGTGCACCATAATCCTGTAGCAGGTATCCGTCGGAAGTGCATTGATAGGCTTCCCGCTGATTGAGGGCAAGGCAATCTTCAGCTTTTTCACGATCTGAACCAGCTTCTTGCCGAGAAGCATCGTCTCATCTGGCTGGCAAAACTCCGGTAGCAGAACTGGGGTGAACTCGGCGGCCATCTAGAATGTTGAAAATCAGAGAGAAGTCAGAAATGAACAGGGGAGAATTACGGAATGATAAGGACATAAAATAAAATAGTCTCTTCCTATGGCTTTCCGATCCTAGGGGTTACGTCCTACGGTCAGCGTGTGCTCTGATACCATCTCTGTAACGACCCGACCTGAAATCGGTCAAGTCTCTGTGTAGCTGTACCATCCCAAGATCATGCTGGCACACACAGTACATTGATGCAAAGATTCAAAGTTCAATCACACCTGAATTTATTACACGATTCTCATATCGAGTCTTTATTACATCATAATAAATTCGGCCGAAGGCCAACTCATGAGAAATAAACTAAATAAAGCTACGGAAGCGTAGACGAATAGCGAGTCCATCCGACTCCAAAGGGCAATCGCCAAGCGTGAATCGTAGCCTCACTCCTGGTCGGAAAACTCCTCTGCAACATAAGACGTTGCAGCCGTGTAGGTCAGCATTTTGAATATGCCGGCAAGTCATGAAGAGAGAACAACAATAAAACTACTAATACTATATGCAATTTGGCTGTGGGGCTCTAAGTTTCATTGTTTTGCGAAAAAGCCGGTTTTTCCCTACAACAAGGACTTGTTTGCAATTACTACAAAATTGTTGGTAGTTATTGAGATGGTTCCGCCAACCAATGTCTCGTTCCCAATTATTAAATAACCCCCTCAATTAATTTATTAAGTTCAGTGTTGAGATATCCGAAATACTCCAATTCCAGAGGCTCATTTGTCCGTAACCGGGGACACGGCTAATCGATTAGGTTGTTACTCTGCAGAGGTTTGTGCACTTTACCCGCAAGAATCGTTCCCTCCTTTAAGACTTCGCACTGCCTGGTGTTTGAAGGCGGGACGAACGAAACAGGGTCTTCCGAAGAGTTCCTCTGGGCCACTGCCGGTGCCCATCCAATCCTACCATTCTTCTACATCTCGTAGCACCGTCCGGCCAGAGTCACGCCTAGGGTCAACCAAGCCAGAGCCCATAATGGCTTGCGGCTGCACAGGTAAGCTTCCGGTCAATGGGGTATCCATCCGTCTCTTCGTGGCTGGGTGAAGCTTTCCGCAAGATGTCATGGCGCTTCTCCATGCATCCCGACCATCCGCTGGTTTCTCCAGGGTGCCCGTCAACCGTCCTCCACCCAGTAGTGAATTTTGAAGTCCATCTTGAGCTTGACGTCATGGGGTTGTCATCATCTTGACTCTCACATCTCCCTTATGAATCACTCAACCAACCCCGTCTACGAGCATAGCAAAATAAACTACATCGTCCCGGGCATTGGTAACAAGGGAGAAGGGTTCATCCTACCTCATGATACTTCTTAAGAACATAACTTAACAAAATTCTCCTACTGCATGCATGGTGGGGAGGTATAACTCTGATGCAATAAAATCATAGGTATTGTAAAAACATGATCAAATGACTTGCCTGGCTGCCGGTCTTCGAAAGCTAGCGACTCGTAATAGCAGGCTTCGCACTCCGGAAATTCTACCGAGTCAAACAATAGCACAAATAAGTATAGCACAATATAACATAACAGCAAGTTGAACTAAAACACCCACGTACTCAAACCAAAACCAAAGAAAAACTCGGAGAAAGCAAATCAAGGTTTTCATCATATCAAGCAACAACTAAGAAATAGTTTTACACAACTAAAACTTTTCTTAACAGAACCTAAGCATTGGTTTTGCTAACTAACAGAAGGAAAAACATCATACAAACTAGGAGCAAAAAGAATCACATCAAAAGCTATTATAGAACTCCTATTATGCCTAAAACAATCCTAGCAAAGAAAATAAAATAATTTTTTTTATTCTACTGTAAATAAAAGTTCATCCTCTGTAGCTACAGAAACTAATCTAAAATAAACTGTAACATAACAAAAATAAAATTATTTACTAACTAGAACAGTAGGAAAACAGTAGCTAGCTAAATAAACAAGAAAAACTTGATTTCGACATAAAACTAATTGTTTATTAAATCTAAAATACCAAAACAAGTTCCTACTGCTAGGCATGGTCAAAACTAAGCAGTAGAAAAAAAGAATCACTAAAAAATAATAATCCTAACTCAATTTATGGCAGAAAAACTAATCTGTCTAAATCTAATATAAAACTATTTCTAATAATTTAAACATGGCTAAACCTATTTTCTACAGAAACTACAACAAATTTGCAAACTAACAAAAAAAAGATTCAACTAAAAATAATAAATAACCCAAAAGATATAGATTTTTTCAAGATTGGAACTATTCTGTTTTAAAACAGAAACGAAAATAAAACGAAAATAAAACTAACGCGCTAACGGGCCGAAACAGTGAGCATTCTAAAACTAAACAGCGCCTAAGCGTTTAATAATCCAACGCGTCCACGGGCTAACAGAAATAAACCAGTCGGCCGGTCCAACTAAACCACAACATAAAATAAACCGATCTAAACCGAAACTAAAACCGATCTAAACAAATAAACCTAACCCTTCACTACTTCTAATCTACTCCGTAGATTGCAGATCGAACGGTGGAGGGCGGCTCCGGCGACTTACAGTGTGGCGACGACGGCGACGGACAACGGCGGCTCGGGCGTGGACGGCGCGGCTGCTCCGGTGGTCCTGGGCGGCGGCGGCGACGTCGGGGAGATGCGGCGGAGCGTGGCAAGGTCGAGGGTGGTCTCGGTGGAGCTCGGGGGCGACTGGAGCGGCGGGGACGAGGCGGTGCAGAGCCCGGTGCTCTGCAGCTCCGGCGGGCGGCGAACGAGGTCAGGGGCGACGGCTTCGGGGGCTCCTGGGCAGGTAGATGGTGTCAGGGGGGTGCGCGTGGAAGCGGCGGTTCCGGTGGAGTAGTAGGGAAGGGCAGGGGGTGCTCACCGGCGGCGAAAGTGGCGGTGAACCGAGGTGGCGGCGGCGAGATGCGAATGGAGAGGGCTCGAGCTACGGGCGGGGTTGAGCTTATGGTTTTAGGGGGATCGAGAGAGGAGAGGCATAGGTATTTATAGCACATCAACTTGGAGGAGGGGGCGGCTTCGGAGCGCGATCCCGTGGAACTCGGAGGCGGCGGCGGCGGCGAACGCGCTCTGGCGCGGCATAGCGTGGGCGAGGGGAAAGAGAGAGGGCGGGCCCCGCGGGTCAGTGAGGGGGAGGGAGAGGGGAGCGAACGGGCGAGCGAGGGCGAGGGGGTTCGGGCATCGGGCGCTGGGGCAGGCCTGCTCGGGCGTCGGTGGCCTGCGCCTGGCCCGCTGGTGGGCTGCGCTCGGCGCTGGCTGGGCCGGTTGGCCTGGCTGGCGCCTGGGGCTTTTTCTTTTTTTTTGAATTAGAGAGAAAGAAACAATATAGAAAAATATATATTATTTTTATATAGGACATATATATATCAAAATTCTCAGGGGAATTAATCCTACAACGTGGACATTTTTCAGAGGTAAAACTCAAACTAAAAAAAACAATTTTCTGGAAATCCCAAATAAAATTTCAAATTTAAATTCAAACTTTTTGGCAATATTTTTCTTCTGACATTTTTGGAGTGTCATGTTTACTCCTCTCATACTTTTGCTCAAGTATTTGTCAGGCATTGTTTGAAATAAATTCAACTGCCAATTTGAATCCAAATTCAAATAAAACTCAAATGCCTCTGAAAATTGCCAAATGCCACTCAATTCAAACAAAATGAATAGATGCTTAGCTAATAATTGTAAAACATTCCAAATTGAAAATTTGGGATGTTACAAACCATGATGACAAGTTTCATGGTTATCATTATTCTTTATAGCACACATGTCATCAAAATAATCATCATAGATAGCAACATTGTTCTCATAATCAATTGGAACCTCTTCCGAAATCGTGGAATCATCATTAAATAAAGTCATGACCTCTCCAAATCCACTTTCATAATTATAACAATAAGATTCAACACCCTCCAAAAAATTGGGATAATTATTATCTAAAGTTGACACTCTTCCAAACCCACTTTCGTCAATATAATCATCATAAATAGGAGGCATGCTATCATCATAATAAATTTGCTCATCAAAACTTGGGGGACAAAAAATATCATCTTCATCAAACATAGCATCCCCAAGCTTGTAGCTTTGCATATCACTAGCATCATGGATATCTAAAGAATTCACAGTAACAACATTGCAATCATGCTCATCGTTCAAAGATTTAGTGCCAAACATTTTATTGCATTCTTCTTCTAACACTTTGGCACAATTTTCCGATCCATCATTTTCAAGAAAGACATGATAAAGATGAAGCATATGAGGCAACCTCAATTCAATTTTTTTAGTTTTGTTTTATAGTTCAACTAGTGATAAAACAAGAAACTAAAAGATTCAGTTGCAAGATCTAAAGATATACCTTCAAGCACTCACCTCCCCGGCAACAGCGCCACAAAAGAGCTTCGTTGATGGGATGTGAGTGCCCCTTACCTAGCCTCCCCGGCAACGGCGCCAGAAAAGAGCTTGATGTCTACTACGCAACCTTCTTCTTGTAGACTCGTGTTGGGCCTCCAAGCGCACATTTTTGTAGGACAGTAGCAAATTTCCCTCAAGTGGATGACCTAAGGTTTATCAATCCGTGGGAGGCGTAGGATGAAGATGGTCTCTCTCAAACAGCCCTGCAACCAAATAACAAAGAGTCTCTTGTGTCCCCAACACACCCAATACAATGGTATATTGTATAGGTGCACTAGTTCGGTGAAGAGATGGTGATACAAGTGTAATATGGATGGTAGATATAGGTTTTTGTTATCTGAAACTATAAAAACAGCAAGGTAACTAGTAACAAAAGTGAGCGAAAACGGTATCGCAATGCTTAGAAACAAGGCCTAGGGTTCATACTTTCACTAGTGCAAGTTCTCTCAACAAAGCTAACATAATTAGATCATATGTAAGTCCCTTAACGAGCGACAAAAGTCACTCCAAAGTTCCTATTGCGGAGAACATAAAATGAAATTTCTTGTAGGGTACGAAACCACCTCAAAGTTATTCTTTCCGATCAATCCATTGAGCTATTCCTATAAGTGTCACAAACAGCCCTATAGTTCATAGTAAAATAACACATATGACACACATCAATCAACCCTAATGTCACCTAGATACTCCAATATCACCACAAGTATCCGTGGGTCAATTATACGATATGCATCAAACAACTTTAGATTCATAATATTCAATCCAACATAAAGAACCTCAAAGAGTGCCTCAAGATTCCTACCGGAGAAACAACGATAAAACATGCATCAACCACTATGCATAGATTACCCCAATGCCACCTCAGGAATCCGCGAGTTAAGTTCCAAAACATACATCGAGTGAATCAATAGAACACCCCATTGTCACCACGGGTATCCCACGCAAGACATACATCAAGTGTTCTGAAATCCATAATAGTATTCAATCCGATAATAGTGAAACCTCAAAGGTAAAACTCAATTCATCACAAGAAGGAAGAGGGGGAGAAACACTATAAGATTCAACTATAATAACGAAGGTCGCGGTACATCAAGATTGTGTCAAATCAAGAACACAAGAGAGAGAGAGAAAGAGAGAGAGAAAGAGAGAGAGAGAAAGAAAGAGAGAGAGAGAGATCAAACATATAGCCACTGTTACATACCCTCAGCCCCGAGGGTGAACTACTCCCTCCTCATCGTGGAGAGCGTCGGGATGATGAAGATGGCCATTGGTGATGGTCTCCCCCTCCGGCAGGGTGCCGGAACGGGCTCCTGATTGGTTTTTCGTGGCTACAGAGGCTTGTGGTGGCGGAACTCCCGATCTAGGTTTATTTCTGGGGGTTTCTATATTTATAGGAATTTTTGGCGTCAGGAACAAGTCAGGGGGGTCCACTAGGCGACGACAAGACAGGGGGGCGCGCCCGCCACCCTGGTGGAGGCCTTGTAGCTCTTCGAGCCCAACTCTTTTTCTTCGGGGGCTTCTTCTGGTCCATAAAAAATCACCGTAAATTTTCAACTCATTTGGACTCTGTTTGATATTCCTTTTCCGCGAAACTCAAAAACAAGGAAAAAAACAGAAACTGGCACTGGGCTATAGGTTAATAGGTTAGTCCCTAAAATCATATAAAATAGCATATAAATGGATATTAAACATCCAAGATAGTTAATATAATAGCCTGAACTAACCCTGAACTAACTCCATCCAAAGAGGTTTTTGGATGGCAGGGTTAGATTGACAATAAATGCACTAGGAGAACGAGCTCTAATTAGCACCTCTTGGGTTGGATAGTTTTTTTTGGGTGGGTTAGATGCAACTAGCTCAAACTAGCGCTCACGTTTGGATATACTTTAGGTCTATTTGAGCCCGAACTAGCTCAAACTAACTCTAACCTATGGATACAGCAGCAGTTAATCAATCGATAATTTGTGAGAATGCAATAAACTCCTTCCGGCCCATAATATAAGATGTTAATTCATCTAATATGTGAGTATATTGGATGTTGTAAGATATTATGAAAGTGTGTTGTACTACATCATTGTGCAATTGTTGTTTAGCTTCTAATATTAACTTGGTGCTTTTAGGTACATATGTCATTGGTAAAGATCCGCGCTTCGACCCTTTCTGCGTATGGGGAAATGAGATATCGATGAACCAGCATCAAGTGAGGAAGCTGATAAAGATTGTTAGTAAAATGGATCAAAATATGGCAATTAAACTATTTGTTTACACTTTATCCTAGACAACAGCGAACTGTAGGATGGTAAGTAAGAACTCTGCAGCCTTCTTTTTACTGCCCATAATGAGTTGTGTTAGATGACAATGTCTGAATCTTTTTCCTTTGTAGTGGTTCCCAAAGCAGTTTACTCAAGATTACCTCTCAAACTACATGATTGGTGGGCATTCAAAGGTTAAAGTATTTCTACCAGAACACGATGATTATCTAGATGTTTTCATGAAGACCGTGAAGGATGGGCGGTCGGCCATCACAAGGGGTTGGACTAGAGTCGTGCGTGCCTTCTGCATGGAGGAGGGCACAATATGGGCATTCCGCTTCACCTTGTTCAGCAACCAAAATGTATTTCGCCTCTTTCTTTACCGTCTTTAATAGTACAAGTATACAACTGTGGTTCATCATTCTTTATTTGGTCCTTATGTAATTCTTGAACATATGTACCTATGAATCGAATAATGCATTGGTTGTTTGAACCTGATGGATATGAATAAAGCTATAGCATACATTCAAATTCAAATCTGGTACAATTTGAAATAGCAGCAATTAAATTACGGTGAAATTACGCTCTCCAGGTCGTTACGGCACACACGGTTGGTAAAACACAAATGTTTGCAATATACACCATAGTCTGACATCGTTCACAGCGAGGAAACGTGTGCAAGCATGCACGCAGTTGCCGTTTGCAAAGCATGTGCGATGTCAGACAATATCACAAATGGTGCAGGCAAACTAAACGTTTGTGATAGTTGCCTTATCGTACATGATTCGCAACCATGAACTATTTCTAATGAAGCATGCATCCTAAATGTTGCACCACAGAATAGCGTGTGCGATAGTTGCCGTGTACGACGATGTTATGACGGTCCGATGTTTCGTAATCCTGTTCGACACTCATACAACGATTAGCTAATCTTCTTAATTAGTTATCGCATATGATTTGGGAAAAGCGAATGTGTGTGATTGTTTTCTTATCATACACGTTCTATAATAGTGAACCGTTTGTGATGGGCTGCGCAACATAAACGTAGCACCACAGAATACCGACTGCGATGGCAATGCGGGCACAAACGAGTAGGAGTACTGTATATGCATCTTGGCTCCCTGTCCGCGATGGTTTCTGGATGGTGTGGGAAGGACCCCCCTATCGCCCACACTCACTTGGCGATGGTTCCAAATGCCGTCACAGAAAGGGGTTAAAATTTGTTTGTATAGCACCTTGTTGTACTAGTGGTATGTGAAAGTAGGTGGTATAAATTTAGCAACAATGTAATTAGCATAATCAGCATACCAAGGAGTACTACGAGAAGCATTTATGACAACTAGTTGTTCATCCGGAAAGCTGTCATCAATAGGTAGTGGGTCATCAAGAATATTTTCTAGCCTAGACAGGTTGTCTGCTACGGGGTTCTCAGCTCCTTTTCTATCAATAATATGTAAATCAAATTCTTGCAGCAAGAGAACCCATCTTATAAGTCTAGGTTTAGCATCTTTCTTTTACATAAGGTATTTAATAGTAGCATGATCGGTGTAAACAGTTACTTTGGAATCAACAATATAGGATTTGAACTTGTCACATGCAAATACAACTGCTAAAAATTCTTTTTCAGTAGTAGTATAATTTCTTTGAGCACTGTCTAGAGTTTTACTAGCATAATGTATAACATTTAATTTCTTGTCAACTCTTTGTCCTAGAACAGCACCAACAACATAATCACTAGCATCACACATAATTTCAAAGGGTGGGTTCCAATTAGGTGGTTGAACAATAGGTGCAGAAATTAAGGCTTTGTTAATTATTTCAAATGCTTCTACACAATCATCATCAAAAACAAATGGAACATCTTTTTGCAAGAGATTAGTGAGAGGCCTAGAAATTTTAGAGAAGTCTTTAATAAATCTCCTATAGAAACCAGCATGACTAAGGAAACTTCTTATACCTTTGATATCTTTAGGACAAGGCATTTTTTCAATAGCGTCAACTTTAGCTTTATCAACTGCAATACCTCTTTCGAAGATTTTATGCCCCAAGACAATACCTTCATTAACCATAAAGTGGAACTTCTCCCAATTCAAGACAAGATTAGTTTCTTCACATCTCTGCAAAACTCGATCAAGGTTGCTCAAGCAATCATCAAAAGAAGTTCCGTATACGGAGAAATTATACATGAAAACCTAAAAAATCTTTTCACAAAAGTCAGAGAATATAGTAGCCATACATCTTTGAAAGGAAGTAGGAGCATTATATAAACCAAAAGGCATACGTCTATAAGCAAAGGTACCAAAAGGGAATGTAAAAGTAGTTTTTTCTTGATCCTCTTGTGATACAGGTATTTGAGAAAAACCAGAATAACCATCTAGAAAGCAAAAGTGTGTATGTTTTGACAGTCTTTCTAGCAATTGATTAATAAAAGGTAGAGGATAATGATCTTTCCTAGTTGCTTTGTTTAATTTTCTAAAATCAATTACCATTCTATAACCTGTGACAATTCTTCGTGGGGTAAATTCATTCTTATCATTGGGAACAACAGTAATACCTCCCTTCTTAGGGACACAATGAACAGGACTTACCCATCTACTATCAGCAATAGGATAATTATACCTGCTTCCAGAAGCTTTAATATTTCATTTCTTACCACTTCTTTCATCTTAGGATTTAATCGTCGCTGGTGATCAACGACTGGTTTAGCATCAGGTTCCATATTAATTTTGTGCCGACATAAAGTGGGACTAATGCCCTTAAGATCATCCAGCGTATATCCAATAGCGGCATGGTGCTTCTTTAGAGTTTTCAATAACTTCTTTTCTTCATGCTCTGAAAGGTTAGCACTAATAATAACAGGATATATCTTATTTTCATCAAGATAAGCATATTTCAAAGTATCAGGCAATTGTTTAAGATCGAACACAGGATAATTCTTGGGTGGTAGAGGATCTCCAAGAGTCTCAACAGGAAAATTGTGTTTCCAGACAAGCATTTGTTTAAAGAAAATTTCATCTAATTCCTTTCTTTCATTCATCAACATATCATTTTCACTGTCTAGAAAATATTGTTCTAAAGGATCAGTAAGAGGCATGACAATAGAAGCAAGACGAGTAATTTCATCTTTACTAGGCAATTCTTTATCATGGGGTTGTCTACGAATTTTAGAGAAGTTAAACTCATGAGAGACATCCCCGAAACTTAAACTAACAGTTTCTTTCTCACAATCTATTTTAGCATTAACGGTGTTCAAGAAAGGTCTACCAAATATAATGGGACAAAAATCATCTTGTGGGGAACCAAGAACAAGAAAATTAGTAGGGTATTTTATTTTCCCATGCAAGACTTCAACATCCCTAACAATCCCAATTGGTGAGATAGTATCTCTATTGGCAAGCTTAATAGTAACATTGATATCTTCTATTTCAGCAGGTGCAATCTCATTCATAATTTCTTGATATAAGGAAAAGGGAATTGCACTCACACTAGCACCCAAATCACATAATCCATGATAACAATGATCTCCTATTTTAATAGAGACTACAGGCATGCCAACAATAGGTCTATGTTTATCTTTATCATCGGGTCTAGCAATTCTAGCAGCGTCATCGCAGAAATAAATAACATGCCCATAAATATTATCGACCAAGAGATCTTTAACCATAGAAATACTAGGTTCAACTTTAATTTGTTCAGGGGGTGTAGGTGTTCTAGTAAAACTCTTGCGAACCACGGCTGTCGTGGAATTGTCACGGCAGATGTCCTAGGGTAAGGACTTAGTCGTGAAGCCATCGCAACGAGGTTAGCTTAAAGGGGTTAATTGGGACAAAGGACACGAGGAGTTTATACTGGTTCGGCCCCTTGCGGTGAAGGTAAAGGCCTAATCCAGTTTGAGGTGGTATTGCTGATGTTTTGATTACCAGGGAGCGATTACGCTTGACCTAGCTTTCGATCTGTTGTCTCTTGCCCTAAGTCGCCGCCGGGTCGTCCCTTTATATACACAGGTTGACGCCTGGCGGCTCACAGAGTCCCGGCCGGCTCATAAACAACGTGTCCAGCTCGGTGACTAACTGTACATGCCTTATAATACAAGTAATACATATATGCCGGTCTACACTTGTTGGGCCTTAAGTCACCCTTGGGCTTCGGGCCCTCAACGAGTCTGCATAGTGAACCGCCATCTTTAGCATGCCCATAGGCTTTGTCTTGATAAACCGGCATGGGCTTAACCCAGCCCTTCCTGGGCGGGTTAATTCAATAGTTATATTCCTAACATTAGGCCCCAGGTTGATTTGAACTTGTTCATATCAATCTTCAACACTTAGAAAAAGATTCCTTCCTCGATATCTCTGTGAGATCTGGTAACTCGCCATGACGTCATCTCCTGGGATTGTGGTAACCCGCCATGAGGTCACCTGTCATTAATATTGCACGAAGGCCAAATCTTAACAAATCTTCTCTTTTAATGAATTGCCGAAAATCATGGCGTCTACACTGTCACATCCATTTTTTGGCCTCCTCGATTCCCACGCATGTCACTTATCCTTTCATCTTATAAATAGGGTCGGGGTCCCTTTCACTTTCCCCCCTTGCCTCTTCGTCTCCGTCTTCCTCCTCCCGACGCCCCAGCACCTGAGCTCTGCCGCCGCCGTCGACCTTCGCCTCTGCCTCAACAACGGCCGCTGCATCAACCTGTTTTGACCAGATTCCGTCCACGCGCTTCCGCTGTTGAACAGCCCCGGTGAGTTCTCCTTCTTCCTCTTCCTCTAGATCTCATTAGGGTTTCCGCGTGTTCGTCCTAGTCCATCTTCGCTTTGCACCGCAGTTCATGATTTTGATTAGAACTTAGTACTCCTCCTATGCGATGGTAGTTGCAGCACTCCTCTTTACTATTAGAACATCTCCTCTGCCTATGAGAAACCGATCTGGACCCATGAACTGCTCGAGTACTGATATTTAGGTCTGAATATTTTTCATTAACTGAAGTGCCACAGATCCGAAATCCTAGCATCAATCTGTGAAACCTGTTTTTCTCAATACTTAGCGATTTTTCTGTCCTCAGATCTGTACTTTCAATATCTGTACGGGCGGCTTAACTTAGAAATAGTAACCTGTCAGGTATCATTAGTCCCCTCTTAAGCCGCTAATGGCTCTTTGTAACTTTTCAATGCCAATTCTCCGGCTTAACACCTATGCATGCTTCATTATTGTTTACCTTTTGACCATAAGCCGGCTTAACCATGTAATCTTGAATCGGCATAATCTTCCTTCCATATCATTGAGAAAATGGCCAAGACATACACTTCATGCAACTGGGTCCAATCCCGGGTTACTGAAGAAGAACGGAACAATTTTGTCGCTACTAGCGCCTTAGCCAGGAAAGAAGACATCCACTGGAGGGCCCCTGGTGAAGAAGTCCCTCCTCAACCGAAATACGGAGAAGTAATTGTTTTTGCTGACCACTTGGGACGGGGGTTCAGCCCACCCGGCTCAAAGTTTTTCCACGATGTGCTTCATTTCCTCCAACTATACCCTCAAGACATCGGACCCAACTCTGTGTCCAACATCTGCAATTTCCAACTATTCTGTGAGGCTTCTCTTCAAGAGGAGCCTACAGTTGATTTATTCAGGGAATTTTATTACTTAAACCGCCAAACAGAGTTTGTCGACGAGCCATGCCAAGAGCTCCGTGGAGTCTCAATTCAAAAGAGGAAAGAAGTCAGCTTTCCCCATGCCAAGCTGCATAGTCATCCCAAACACTGGAACCAAACTTGGTTCTATTGTCAAGACACATCTCCAGACGGTGAGAATCCTCTGCCGGGTTACCGTGAACACCGGCTTAGCAAAAAACATCCACTCCCCCAACGGCTCAATGCAAAGGAACGGGCCAAATACGCACCAGCCTTTTCAAAGCTCACAGCCTTTATGGCGAATGGCTTAACCGGTGTTGATTTTTTCCGGTGCTGGCTGTCTTGGAGCATTTGGCCATTAAGCCGTCTCCCCAACTTAATGTGTGAATACACTGGTGACATAAAATATCCTCAGCACCACTGCAACATTCAGCTCTCTGATGCTGAAATTACTGAAGCCACCAAAAAATTGTTGAATGAATCTTTGAAGGAATGCAGCAAAGTCAGACTTAGTCCTTTCTGCACTTTGAACAAGCCACCAGCTGTAAGAGTTGTACATCTCCTGCTTAATCCATATTCTTGATTCCTACTTACGATCTTTCCAATCCTAACAGGCTGATGATCCATTTTGGAAGAGGAAAATACAGGATAAGCCAGCCAAACCGGCTTGTACTAAAACCAAGGCCACCAAGAAATCTACTAAGAAGGCCATGGAGTCTGCCGATTTAAACATTGATGATGACAATGACAATAAGTCAGAGGTAGAACTTGACTCTCTTAGCTCCTTTTTTGTGCATATCATTGACAATGATTGTTATCAGGACGATGCAGTGGCCAGCCGTGCAGGTGACGCAGAGGTAATTATTCTTCCTTCCGGCTCAGAACCTCTGCCAACACAGAAAACCCGACAAGCAAGCCGGAAAGTAAGCTTTTCTCACCCTCTAGCTCACTTGGATCCCAACTTTCTTTTGAAGAAACAGCAACATGAAGCTCGCGAAGTCACCCGTCATAGTGGTGGACAAATCACCTCCTCCGGCTTACCAGACACGCTGGTTTGCGAATGCCGCCCAGAGGACTTTCATATTTCTGATATACTTTATCCCAAGGCTGGTCATTTCCGACAACCTATTAACCCGTCTGATTCAAACTATTAGGGTCATCTCTTTCCTCTTCTGCGAGTCAATGATGACCCACAAGTATAGGGGATATATCGTAGTCCTTTCGATAAGTAAGAGTGTCGAACCCAATGAGGAGCAGAAGGGAATGACAAGCGGTTTGCAGCAAGGTATTCTTTGCAAGCAATGAAATTATAGGTAACAGATAGTTTTTATGATAAGGTAATTTGTAACAGGTAACAAGTAACAAGTGTAAATAAAGTGCAGCAAGATGGCCCAATCCTTTTTGTAGCAAAGGACAAGCCTAGACAAACTCTTATATAGAGAAAAGCGCTCCCGGCGACACATGGGAATTATTGTCAAGCTAGTTTTCATCACGTTCATATGATTCGCGTTCGGTACTTTGATAATTTGATATGTGGGTGGACCGGTGCTTGGGTGCTGTCCTTACTTGGACAAGCATCCCACTAATGATTAACTCCTATTGCAAGCATCCACAACTACAAAATAAGTACTAAGGTAAACCTAACCATAGCATGAAACATATGGATCCAAATCAGCCCCTTACGAAGCAATGCATAAACTAGGGTTTAAGCTTCTGTCACTCTAGCAACCCATCATCTACTTATTACTTCCCAATGCCTTCCTCTAGGCCCAAACAATGGTGAAGTGTCATGTAGTCGACGTTCACATGACACCACTAGAGGAGAGACAACGTACATCTCATCAAAATATAGAACGAATACCAAATTCACATGACTACTTATAGCAAGACTTCTCTCATGTCCTCAGGAACAAACGTAACTACTCACAAAGCATATTCATGTTCATAATCAGAGGGGTATTAATATGCAGAATGGATCTGAACATATGATCTTCCACCAAATAAACCAACTAGCATCAACTACAAGGAGTAATCAACACTACTAGAAACCTACAGGTACCAATCTCAGGCTATGAGACAAAGATTGGATACAAGAGATGAACTAGGGTTTGAGAGGAGATGGTGCTGGTGAAGATGTTGATGAAGATTGACCCCCTCCCGATGAGAGGATCGTTGGTGATGACGATGGCGATGATTCCCCCTCCCGGAGGGAAGTTTCCCCGGCAGAACAGCTCCGCCAGAGCCCTAGATTGGTTCCACCAAGGTACCGCCTCGTGGCGGCGGAGTTTCTTCCCGAAAGCTTGCTTATGATTTTTTCCAGGGTAAAAGACTTCATATAGCAGAAGATGGACACCGGAGGGCCACTAGGGGGCCCACGAGGCAAGGGGCGCGCACAGGGGGTAGGGCGCGCCCCCACCCTCGTGGCCAGGGTGTGGGCCCCCTCTGGTATTTTCTTCGCTCAGTATTTTTTATTATTTCCAAAAATAACTTCCGTGGAGTTTCAGGACTTTTGGAGTTGTGCAAAATAGGTCTCTAATATTTGCTCCTTTTCCAGCCCAGAATTCCAGCTGCCGGCCTTCTCCCTCTTCGTGTAAACCTTGTAAAATAAGAGAGAATAGGCATAAGTATTGTGACATAACGTGTAATTACAGCCCATAATGCAATAAATATTGATATAAAAGCATGATGCAAAATGGACATATCAACTCACCCAAGCTTAGACCTCGCTTGTCCTCAAGCGGAAGCCGATAGCGATAAATATGTCCACATGTTTAGAGATAGAGGTGTCGATAAAATAAAATACGGACATGAGGGCATCATGATCATTCTTATAACAGCAATATATATAAATATTGTCATATGATTTCTGATGCTCAAGTAAGAATCTATCCACAATGTCAAGTATGAATCAGAAACTTCATTGAAAACCAACAAACTACAATCTCAGTCATTGAAGCAATTGCAATTTATCATAACATCAGAAAGAGTCTATGTAAGAGCTTTTCAGCAAGTCCACATACTCAACTATCATTTAGTGTTTCACAATTGCTAACACTCATGCAATACTTATGGTTATGGAGTTTTAATCGGACACAGAGAAAGATAGGGGCTTATAGTTTCGCCTCCCAACCTTTTACCTCAAGGGTAATGCCAACAATAATAGTCCATGCTAACTTACATCCAATTGGATATATATATCAGGATCTTTTTCCAACAGAATGTGCTTACCAAAGGATAAAATGTAAAAAGGAAAGGTGAAGATCACCATGACTCTTGCATAAAGTAGAAGGTAAAAGTAAAAGATAGGCCCTTCGCAGAGGGAAGCAGAGGTTGTCATGGGCTTTCAGGGTTGGCTGCACAAAATCTTAATGCAAAAGAACGTCACTTTATATTGCCACTTGTGATATAGACCTGTATTATGCAGTCCGTCGCTTTTATTTCTTCCACATCACAAGATCGTATAAAGCTTATTTTCTCCACATTAATAAATCATACGTATTTAGAGAGCAATTTTTATTGCTTGCACCGATGACAACTTACTTGAAGGATCTTACTCAATCCATAGGTAGATATGGTGGACTCTCATGGCAAAACTGGTTTTAAGGGTATTTGGAAGCACAAGTAGTATCTCTACTTGGTGCAAGGAATTGGCTAGCATGAGGGAGAAAGGCAAGCTCAACATGTTGGATGATCCATGACAATATACTTTATCTCAGATATAAGAAAACATAACCCATTACGTTGTCTTCCTTGTCCAACATCAACTCTTTAGCATGTCATATTTTAATGAGTGCTCACAATCATAAAAGATGTCCAAGATAGTATATTTATATGTGAAACCTCTCTTTCTTTATTACTTCCTATTAATTGCAACGATGACCAAAACTATGTTTGTCAACTCTCAACAACTTTTAATCATCATACTCTCTCTATGTGAAGTCATTACTCTTCATAAGATCAATATGATCTCTTTATTTCTTTTTATTCTTTCTTTTTCTTTTATTCACTCAAGATCATAGCAGGATAATCAAGCCCTTGACTCAACACTAATCTTTATTATATATAGCTCACGGACTCTATTACATAGAAGGATCATAAAGCAAAAACTCACAACTAGATCATACTAAAACTTTATTCTACTAGATCAAGATATTACCAAAAGGATCGAACTAATAAAAACGGTAAAGATAGGAGTGTGATGGTGATACGATACCGGGGCACCTCCCCCAAGCTTGGCAATTGCCAAGGGGAGTGCCCATACCCATGTGATTAGATCTCCTTTGCCGGTGAAGAGGGTGGTGGAGTTGTTGATGATGTGGGATTGTCGTCCATCTTCCAAGGCATAGGCTCACCATCATAGAAGGATGATCAAGTCTCCGGGATCCTCAAATCTACAGCCAAACTCATCCTCTTGAATCTATATTCATACTCATAGTTTTGGTTTTGCAGGTCATAGATTTGGGCTTGGAGGTGCTCGATCTTCTCGTGAAGCTTGAAGATGGTCCCCCCAATGTTCTTGGCATCCAACTTGTGGTTGTTGGTGAACTCCGCGATCATCATGTGGTTGGCGTTGAGTCCGCGTTCCACCATCCCCTGGCACTTGAAAACTTGTTGCTCCATTGCTTCGAGCCTCGTCTCCACGCTTCCTGTCCTCCTTGGTCCCTCAACATCACGGATGTGCAACAACCCATCATGGATCTCAATGGTTTGAGGGTGTTGCAACACTTCCGCGAGGTAGGGGTTGATGACCTTCTCGAAGAACTTGACCTTGGGGGCGCTTGGAGACGTCATGGTGATCTAGATCTGTCAGAAAAACAGCTCGAAACGAAAACAGAGGATATTTGCGTGATACGAGAATCAAAACCTTCGGGAGATTATATAATGAATTTTTACCAACCAAAAGAAGTATCCTGCAAGAAAATGGAGTCCGGAGAGCGCACGAGGTGCCCACGAGGCAGGGCGCGCGCTCAGGGGAGTAGGGCGCGCCTCCCACCCTCGTGGAAGCATCGTGTCCTTCCCGGACTGCTTCTTATTTTTCTATTTTTTTAAATATTCCAAAACAGAGAAAAATTGCCATTAGAACTGTTTTGGAGTCGGTTTACTTACCGTACCACGTACCTATTCCTTTTCGGAGTCTAAAACGTTCTGGAAAGTGTCCCTTATGTATTCCTCCGGGGTTACGGTTTCAATAATATTAGTTTCAACATTTATGGGATTACCTGAGATATAATGTTTGATTCTTTGATCGTTAACCACCTTCGGATTTGTGCCTTCGAAGTTGTTGATTTTTATGGCACCGGAACGATAGACCTCCTCGATGACGTAAGGACCTTCCCATTTAGAGAGAAGTTTTGCTGCAAAAAATCTTAAACGAGTGTTGAATAGCAACACATAGTCACCTACATTAAACTCACGCTTTTGTATCCTTTTGTCATGCCATCTTTTAACTTTCTCCTTAAACAGTTTGGCATTCTCATAGGCTTGGGTTCTCCATTCATCAAGTGAGCTAATGTCAAATAACCTCTTCTCACCGGCAAGTTTAAAATCATAATTGAGCTCTTTAATAGCCCAATATGCCTTATGTTCTAGTTCGAGAGGTAAGTGACATGCTTTTCCATAAACCATTTTATACGGAGACATACCCATAGGATTTTTATATGCAGTTATATAGGCCCATAATGCATCATCAAGTTTCTTGTAGCAATTCTTTCTAGACCTATTAACAGTCTTATGCAAAATTAATTTCAGCTCTCTATTACTCAATTCTACTTTACCACTAGACTGTGGGTGATATGGAGATGCAATTCTATGATTAACGTCATGCTTAGCAAGCATTTCACGAAAAGCACCATGAATGAAATGTTAACCACCATCGGTTATTAAATATCTTGGGACTCCAAACCTCGGAAAAATAACTTCTTTAAGCATCTTAATAGAGGTGTTATGATCAGCACTACTAGTTGGAATAGTTTCTACCCACTTAGTAACGTAATCAACAGCAACTAAGATATGTGTATACCCATTAGAGGAAGGAAACGGTCCCATATAATCAAAGCCCCAAACATCAAATGGTTCAATAACAAGTTAATAATTCATAGGCATTTCTTGACATCTACTAATATTACCAATTCTTTGACATTCATCACAAGATAAGACAAACTTACAGGCATCCTTGAAGAGATCAGGCCAATAAAAACCAGATTGCAATACCTTATGTGCAGTTCTATCTCCAGCGTGGTGCCCTCCATAAGCTTCGGAGTGACACTTGCGTAGGATCTGTTCCTATTCATGCTCAGGTACACAACGTCTAATAACACCATCTACTCCTTCTTTATAAAGATGTGGGTCATCCCAGAAATAATGTCTTAAATCGTAGAAAAACTTTTTCTTTTGCTGGTATGTGAAACTAGGTGGTATAAATTTAGCAACAATGTAATTAGCATAATCAGCATACCATGGAGCAGTACGAGAAGCATTTATGACATTCAGTTGTTCATCAGGAAAGCTATCATCAATAGGTAGTGGGTCATCAAGAACATTTTCTAACTTAGACAACTTGTCTGCAATGGGGTTCTCAGGTCCCTTTCTATCAATAATATGCAAATCAAATTCTTGTAGCAAGAGAACCCATCTAATAAGTCTAGGTTTAGCATCTTTCTTTTTCATAAGATATCTAATAGCAGCATGATCAGTGTGAATAGTTACTTTAGAATCAACAATATAAGGCTTGAACTTATCACAAGCAAAGACAACTGCTAAGAATTCCTTTTCAGTAGTAGCATAATTTTTCTGGGCATTGTCTAGAGTTTTACTAGCATATTGAATAACATTTAATTTCTTATCAACTCTTTGCCCTAGAACAGCACCTACAGCATAATCACTAGCATCACACATGATTTCAAACGGTAAATTCCAATCAGGTGGTTGAACGATAGGTGCAGAAATTAATGCTTTCTTAAGTATTTCAAATGCTTCTACACAATCATCATCAATGACAAAAGGTATATCTTTTTGTAAGAGGTTAATCAGAGGCCGAGAAATTTTAGAGAAGTCCTTAATGAACCTCCTATAAAAACCGGCATGACCAAGGAAACTTCTTATACCTTTGATGTCCTTAGGACACGGCATCTTTTCAATAGCATCAACTTTAGCTTTATCAACGTCAATACCTCTTTCAGAAATTTTATGCCCCAAGACAATGCCTTCATTAACCATAAAGTGGCACTTCTCCCAGTTCAAGACAAGATTAGTTTCTTCACATCTCTGCAAAACTCGATCAAGGTTGCTCAAGCAATCATCAAAAGAGGATCCATAAACGGAGAAATCGTCCGTGAAAATCTCACATATCTTTTCACAAAAGTCAGAGAATATAGCCATCATGCATCTTTGAAAGGTAGCTGGTGCATTGCATAAACCAAAAGGCATACGTCTATAAGCAAAAGTACCGAAAGGGCAAGTAAAAGTGGTCTTTGCTTGATCATCAGCTGACACAGGTATTTGAGAGAAACCAGAGTAACCATCTAGAAAGCAAAAATATGTATGTTTGGACAATCTTTCTAGCATTTGATCAATAAAAGGTAAGGGGTAATGATCTTTTTTAGTAGCCTTATTTAATTTGCGTAAATCAATTACCATCCTATAACCTGTAATAACTCTTTGCGGGATCAATTCATCTTTATCATTAGGAACGACAGTAATATCTCCCTTCTTAGGGACACAATGAACGGGACTTACCCACTGACTATCAGCAACGGGATAAATTATACCTGCCTCAAGGAGCTTTAATATTTCCTTTCTTACCACTTCTTTCATCTTAGGATTCAGCCGTCGTTGGTGATCAATAACTGGTTTGGCGTCTTTCTCCAAATTTATTTTGTGTTGACATAGAGTGGGACTAATGCCCTTAAGATCATCGAAAGTATATCCAATAGCAGCACGGTGCTTCTTTAGAGTTTTCAATAATTTCTCTTCTTCATGCTCTGAAAGGTTAGCACTCATAATAACATGATATATCTTCTTTTCATCAAGATAAGCATATTTAAGAGTACCAGGTAATGGTTTAAGCTCAAACACGGGATCACCCTTGGGTGGAGGAGGATCCCCTAGGATTTCAACAAGCAAGTTGTGTTTCAGAATAGGTCCCTGTTTAAAGAATACTTCATCTATCTCCCTTCTTTCATTCATAAACATATCATTTTCATGGTCTAGCAAATATTGTTCCAAAGGATCATTAGGGGGTACGGCAATAGAAGCAAGACCAATAATTTCATCTTTACTAGGCAATTCCTCATCACGAGGTTGTCTACGAAATTTGGAAAAATTAAACTCATGAGACATATCATCCAAACCAATAGTAACAACGTCCTTCTTGCAGTCTATCTTAGCATTAACAGTATTCAAGAAGTGTCTACCAAATATAATGGGACAAAAGCTATCTTGAGGGGAACCAAGAACAAGAAAATCAGCAGGATATTTAGCTTTCCCACACAAGACCTCAACATCTCTAACAATCCCAATTGGTGAAATAGTATCTCTATTGGCAAGCTTAATGGTAACATCAATATCTTCTATCTCAGCAGGTGCAATATCATGCATAATTTCTTGATATAAAGAAATAGGTATTGCACTAGCACTAGCACCCATATCACATAAGCCATGATAACAATGATCTCCTATTTTAACAGAAATAACAGGCATGCCCACAACAGGTCTATGTTTATCCTTAGCACCAAGTTTAGCAATTCTAGCAGTCTCATCACAGAAGTAAACAACATGCCCATCAATATTATCAGCCAAGAGATCTTTAACCATAGCAATATTAGGTTCAACTTTAACTTGCTCAGGGGGTTTGTATGTCCTAATATTACTTTTGTTGACCATAGTTGAAGCTTTAGCATGATCCTTTAATCTAACAGGGAAAGGTGGTTTCTCAACATAAGCAGTAGGAACAATAGGATCATTACAAGTGATAGCCTTTTCTTCAACTTTAATAGTGTAACGCCCCGAATCCGATGCGCCAGGTGTCTGCCAGTTATTCGCCGTCCTTGCCATGTCATCTTCTTGCATGTTGCTTTTTGCCATGTCATCATCTGCATTGCATCTGCATGTTTTCCAAAACATGCATCCAGTCCTTTTCCCCGTTGTCCGTTTCGCGATCCGACACTCGCGCGCGCCCCTCGCCCCTCTCAGTCCTTGTTTCGTGAGTGGGAGAAAAATGTTCTCGGAATGAGTCGGTATTTGCCGAGTGGCCTTGGTATAGCGCCGATAGACCGCCCGTCAAATTTCGTTCCATTTGGAGTTCGTTTGATGCCCCAATGGTTAACCGCGTAGCCCGAAAACCCCTTCTCTTTGCAGCCCAGCACCCCTCCAAATCAGCCCACTAACCCATCCAAACCGCCTCCATGCTCCCGGTCGTTCGATCACGATCGTGTGGGAGAAAACCGCACCCCGTTTGGACTCTCCTAGCTCCCTCTATCTATATATATATTTATATATGTGTGCCTCCCCCGAAATTCGCGGTGCAAACCCTAGTCTCCTCTTCCTCCGCGCCGCCGGACGCGTCTCCGCCGCGCCGGACATGTCCGCCCTCCCAGCCACCTCATTCCGGCCAATCAGAGGCCGCCACCTCAGCCGCGCCGTCGCTCCCGTCCGACGAACGCCTGCCAAGTGTCGTCCCGCGCCTCTCCAGCCGCCTCCCGCCGCCGCGGGCCCGCAAGGCCCATCGCCGGCCCTCCCGGCCCGGGTCGCCGCGCCACCGCCTCCTGCGGGCGCCCGAGCCCCGTCCGCCCCGGACCGCGCCGGGCCCGAGGGAGCCCGCGCTCCGTCGCCGTCCTCCGGCCCCGTCGCCCATCGCTCCGGTCGCCGCCGACCCCGCGCCCCCGCGCGCCCCTCGCCGGAGCCGCCGCGCCCTCTGCCCCTCTGCTCCGCCCGCCGATCTCCGCCACGCCGCCCGTCTCCGACGCCGGTCGCCGCCGCCGCCATGGCGCCCGCGCCTCGCCGCGCCTCTCCTTCCCCGACCCCGCCGGCGAGCTTTGCCGCCGCCACGCCGGTGCGCTCCTCGACGCCGGCCGCCCCGTCGCCGGATCCGTACGGGTGGGATGAGATCCACCCGTCCCGGATCCAAACGCCCTCGTCCTCATCCTGTACCGTGCCGTCCCGCTTTCCGTCGTCCCATTTTTCGCGAGGTAGATTTTTCTCCGTCCCAGACTTCGCATATTTTGTTGCCCTGTTCATCATGTCATAACTTCGTGCCTGGTGCTTTAATTCATGCATATAATATATCGAAATGTTCATAATGAGATGCTCTTCATTTTGTTCCATTGTGCCATGCTTATTAGAGTTCATCTTGACGCCCTAATAATCGTTGCAAGAGTGCTATATGAAGTTAACTGCTGTCTTTTTCATTGTGTTTTGTGTGTGCATCCTATGAGCATGAGCTCTACATGTGTTTTGAGGTAAATCATGCCATCTTTACAGTGGTGCTAGTCTTGTAGTTTTAGGATATCTGTGGTGACTAGCACAAGCATGCAAAGTAGCCTCCGTGATGTTGCTGATTTCTGTGACTTGGTCATTTCTGCCAAGTCTGAGTCTATTATATTTTGTTACTATGTAAACCTGCTTCTACAAGTCATTCTCTGCATAATCTGGAGATGTTCACTAAGGATGTTTTGTTTTTAATGTTATGCTCTGTCCATCCATGCCCTTGTTTGCATTTATAGCCTGCTGTAGCTTTTTGGAATCCTGCTCCAAACTTGCTAAAAATGTTGCTGTCAGCCTGTTAACATTAAGTCCAGTTTTTGCCATGTGTTTTGCTAGTGATCCACGCACCCTATGACTATGATATTTCCATTATTAGCTTCATATTTGTGCCATCGTACTATTGGTTACCTTGTGATGCCATTTATTGCTCTGTGGCGAGTGCTTCAAGCTCACCAACATGCCTACTTATCGTTGTTTCTGTCATGCTTTGTTTTTTTCCAAGTCTGAATCTGTCATGAAATTTGCTATGTTTAGACGGTTGCCATCATATTTTCTGTGCCTTTTTTGCTCGTGTCCACTAAGGGACTTTTGTTCTATGCAATTAGTAGATTCATGCCATGTCTTTGGTTGCTATGATATATTCCTGTAGCATGTTGTTTGATAGCTCTAAACTTTGCAACCTGATGTTATTTCTGCCATGTCCAGTGATGTCTGCTGTCTGTGGAACTGTTATTATTTGCAATTTTGACATGTCCTTTTGAGCATGTTCTAGTGGTTTCTGGAGATAGCTCAGTGTTTATGTTTTGTTGTGCTTTACCTGTACATCATGTCCATGCCTTTTGTTTTCATATTGAGGTGCTGTAGCATATTCTTATGATTCTTGCAATATGCCTAGTTGCTGTTTTGGACAGTTTGTTGCTATATCTTGTTTGGAGTGTATGTGTTGCACCGTTGCACCGTTTTGAGCATGCTCTATATGAAACTTGCTTAGTTTTGCATGTAGTTTCATGTTAACTTGTTGCATCCTTCTTTTGAGTGTGTTTGCTTGATGTTTGAATGCATTTTGCATCAATGCCATGTTTAACTTGTTTTGCTCATATCTTCTAGGCCGTAGCTCCGAATCTAATGAACTTTATATGTAACTTGACTAGAATTTTGTGTAGATCATCTTGGTGCATCTTAACTTGCTGTTTAACAACTTGAACATAAGGCTTATTCAGATCTGGACCAATTTCGAAATTTGCATATGAGGACTTACCGGAATTGTCATATGTTGTTTCCGGCCTCATTTAAACTTGCTTTGATGTGTTGCTCTTGTATGCATCATCTCTTGCCATGAGTAGCTTCATCTAGCCTTGTTATGCATCATACTTGGTTGAGCATCATGCCTTGTTTATGTGTGGTGTGTTTACCATGTTGTGTGCTTCTTCTCGATAGTTCCCGTGTCGTTGCGATCGTGAGGATTCGTTCGTCTTCGTGGCTCCATCTTCTTCATGGACTCATTCTTCTTCCTAGCGGGATTTCAGGCAAGATGACCGTCACCTTGGATCTCATTACTATCATTGCTATGCTAGTTGCTTCGTTCTATCGCTATGCTGCGCCACCTATCACTTGCTCCTCAAGCCTCCCAAATTGCCATGAACCTCTAACCTTTGTCACCCTTCCTAGCAAACTGTTGTTTGTCTATGTGACCACTTTGCTCAGCCCCTCTTATAGCGTTGATATTTGCAGGTGAAGATGAAGATTGCTCCATGTTGGATTCTGTTTATGTTGGGATATCACAATATCTCTTATTTAATTAATGCACCTATATACTTGGTAAAGGGTGGAAGGCTCGGCCTTATGCCTGGTGTTTTGTTCCACTCTTGCCGCCCTAGTTTCCGTCATACCTGTTGAGGATATAACCCTTAGAGTCACCCGCCCGGCGGGGCCGGGTTACACATAAGGATCATCACCTGAAGCCCGGCGCCAAGCTTAAAGACGGCGGGCCAAAGATGGGCTTAAGACCCGGAGATGGCTTAAGGCCCGTGGTAACAACCGTCATTATGGTAGATCTTGTAGTGTAAGGCAAGAATAGTTGAGAGTCCGAGCCGGACACTCTTATGAGCCGGCCGGGACTCTCAGAAGCTGCTGGGCGTCAACCTCTTTATATAAAGGGACGACCCGGCAGCGGTTTAGAAAAGGAAAAGATCTCGTCGAGAGCCAGGCATAGCAGTTAAGCTCCACTAGACGTAGGCTTTTACCTTCACCGTAAGGGGCCGAACCAGTATAAACCCTCATGTTCCTTGTCCCGTTTAACCCCTTCAAGCTTCCTAGCGGCGATGGCTCCATGATTAAGTCCTAGCTTGAGGACATCTGCCGTGACAATTCCACGACAGTTGGCGCCCACCGTGGGGCCAGCACATGGTGGATTTGAGTTCTTGAAGGGCAGCTTCGAAGGGCTCAAGGGATACGCTGTGGGCCGGATGACCAAGAGTCGCCGTGGCAAGCTCTACATCGACGATGCAAACTGGGGCCCCGACGCTGGCTCAATAGAGTACGGATACCGGGTCCCCTTCGGCGGAATTCATGTGTTCATTGGCAAGATTGGTGAGCCGGGCCCTGAGCCGGATCTCTGCACCGATCTCACCGAGACGGCTCAGCGCGCACGACCCGCCCAGGCCCTGCCTGCCTTGAAGCATGCTTTTGTGGGATGTGTCCATGGGGGGCTCTCCGATAGATCTGGATCTGGTGATGAGACAGCCGCCGGCTCTGACGGCGAGTCGTCCATAGATGAGTCAAACTCGTTGTATCAACTTCAAGATGGTAGGCTCATGGGTTGTTCCGATGGTGACAGTATTCCGGACCCGTTTGAGCCGCCGAGCCGGGTTGGAATCTTCATGGCCGGTGCGCAGCCTGTTCAGAACCCTGCTGCTGGGGCGGGAAGCCCGGTGCCCTCGCCGGCTCAGGTGCTGATGGATCTCACGGACAAGATGACGGCCCTGTTGACCGCCGCGGTTGACCCGGCGGATCAAGCTCAGCATGATGCGGAGGTGGCGCAGTTAAAGTTAGATCTAGTGAAAGCCAAGGAGGATCTGGCAGCGGAAGGGATCAGGATGGCTGCGGAGAGGGCGGCTCTCGACGCCCAAACTCAGTTGATTCAGGCGCAGTCCTTCCGGCTCACGATGGATCAGAATGCGTCCAATGAGGTCATGAGAAGGAGGCATCAAAAGGCCCAATCTCGACTCCCTCCGATCTACGATCCTCGAAACCTCTTCAACACGCCAGGTGTAGGGTCTAGTAACCCGCCAGGGATCATAGTGCCCGGGTCTGTGACCCCTGTTCAGCCACAAGTGATGGGGCCTCCCCGGGTGAGCCCAGCCCCGCCTCAGTATGTGCCGATACCACCGGGTCATTATGCTAACCTGCTGGAGAACATGGTCGCCGCAGCAGCACGGCTGGCGGCCCTGCCAATTGATGGCGACTCTCTGACGGCTATTGAAACCCGCCGGGTTAGGGAACTCCTTCAGACAGCACTGGCGCAGCAAGAGGCGTACTCTTACAGCCGGGACAGGATCCACTCGACCCCTCGTCCAGGCCGGAGCCCGAGTTACAGCAGGCACATGGTCTCAGCGACCAGCTCAAGTAATGTCCGACGCCATGACCTGCCCCCTAGCCATGGCCCGGCTCATAATGGAGCCTTTCATGCAGCAGACCAAGACAGAGCGCGGCAAGAGGCGGAGCAGGTGCCTTAGTTGACGGCTTACCAGACTCCCCCGGCTTATCCGACGACTTCCGTCGACGTGGGTATCCCTACCAGGACTGGAGGTGTCCCTTGTTTAGTGTCAGCTCTCCGCAATGAGCGTCTACCCAAGGACTTGAAAGGCCCTAGGAAGGTGCCTAATTACATGGCTGACTTACAACCCGCAGCCTGGATCGAAAGTTACGAGATGGCCATGGAACTGCTGGAGGTCAGTGAAGCGGCGATGGCCAAGTACTTCACCATGATGCTAGATGGGACTGCCCGCACTTGGTTGAAAGGGCTACCGCCGAATTCCATCGGATCTTGGGCTGAGCTGAAGGCCCGGTTCATACAAAACTTCAAAGACACCTGTAGACAGTCTATGTCAATAGTGGATTTGACTAACTGTAAGCAACAGGAGGGTGAGTCTACGACACATTGGGTTCGCCGGGTCAAAGAGATCATACACTCATCGGATAAGATGGATGCCGGCTCTGCAGTCTTAATGTTGGAGCAAAATTGTCGTTTTCTGCCCCTGAAGATGAAACTCGGGCGGCTTAAGCGCGACTGCAATGACATGGGTACGCTGATGGCGGCTCTCGTCAAGTACGCCGATTCTGATAGTACCAAGGACCCCGCTTCAGATGATGAAAGGACAGGGAAGGGAAAGAAGAACGGCAATGGCAAGGGTCCTCAGCATAACCCGGGGAACCAAGGAGGTGGCAAGCGTAAGGCCGACGGCAGCCTAGAGTTCGTGGCCAACGCCAGTTCACAGGGTAATAGCCAGAGACGCAAGGGGAGGCCCCCTCCCCGAGCCGGCGGGTCAGGCCCGACGCTGGAGCAACTGTTGAATGAGCCCTGTCCAAGGCATGGCTCTAGAGAGAAGCCAGCTACTCATCTATGGAAGGATTGTGCAATCATGAAGGCCTTTAAGAATTCCAACGCCTTTAACGGCAACAATGGCCCGGGCGGTGGCTCAGGCGCCGGCGGCTTTCATGGCCCGGGCGGCGGCTCAAATTCTAATCCTCAGAACGGTCAAGGGGGCTTTAATCAGCAGTCTGGCCAGGGTCATCAACAGCAGCAGGGGGGTTATCAGACCAATCCAAAGCAGCTTAGCGGTGGACAGTATCATGTATTTACCACCAGTCTGTGTAAGCGAGATCAGAAGCTTCATAAGAGGGCTGTGAATGCTGTTGAGCCGGCGGTTCCACGCTATTTACGATGGTCTGAGCAGCCTATAGTGTGGAGTAGGGAGGATCACCCTCCCCGGGTGGATAATCCGGGTCACTTGGCCTTGGTGGTGGCTCCTCAGGTGGGAGGATATAAGTTCACTAAGGTGCTCATGGATGGAGGCAGCAGCATCAACATCCTCTATTATGAGACTTTCCGTCGTATGGGATTGATTGATAAGAACCTCAGCCAGTCAAACACTATTTTCCATGGTGTGGTACCTGGTAAGTCGGCTTATCCAGTCGGCAAGATCGAGTTGGAAGTGGCCTTTGGAGACGAGCACAACTACAGGGTGGAAAAATTGACCTTTGAGGTGGTCAAGATAAGAAGCCCGTATCATGCCATATTTGGGCGGCCGGCTTACGCCAAGTTCATGGCACGGCCGTGTTACGTGTATTTACAGCTCAAGATGCCGGGTCTCAATGGGACCATTACGGTTCATGGCAGCCGAAAGGTGGCCTTGGAGTGTGAGGAAGGCGATGCAGCTTATGCAGAATCTGTTTGTGCAACAGAGGAGTTAAAATTTTACAAGGACAATGTTGACCCAACAGATATGACCTCTCTGAAAAAGCCGACTACGGAGCATGAGCCGGCAATGAAATTTAAGTCGGCTGATGAGACTAAACTTGTTGATTTCGTTCCAGGTGATTCATCTCAGCAGTTTAGCATCAGTGCCAATCTGGATCCAAAATAGGAAAGCGCGCTCATCGAGTTCATCCGTGAGAATAGGGACATTTTTGCATGGAAACCTTCTGACATGCCAGGTGTACCTAGAGAACTCGCTGAGCACACTCTCAATGTTGATCCGAAATTTAAGCCGGTCAGGCAATTCCTTCGGCGGTTTAATGAAGAGAGGCGGAAAGCTATTGGTGAAGAGGTGGCCCGGCTCTTGGCGGCCGGGTTTATTGTTGAAGTCTTTCACCCAGAGTGGTTAGCTAACCCGGTGCTCGTGCTCAAGAAGAACGGCACCTGGCGGATGTGTGTGGACTACACGGACTTAAACAAGGCGTGTCCGGCTGATCCTTTTGCCCTTCCCCGTATTGATCAAATCATTGATGCTACGGCGGGTTGTGAGCGCTTAAGTTTCTTGGATGCTTATTCTGGATATCATCAGATTAAAATGGCAGTTAAGGACCAGGAGAAGACGGCGTTCATCACTCCCTTTGGAGCCTTCTGCTATGTGTCTATGCCCTTTGGACTCAAGAGTGCACAGGCGACTTATCAGCGTTGCGTGCAGAACTGTCTTCATAACCAGATTGGGCGCAATGTTCATGCTTATGTGGATGATATTGTGGTTAAATCCAGGAAGGAGGAAACCTTGATAGATGATCTGAGGGAAACCTTTGATAATCTCCGGGTCTACAAGATGATGCTTAACCCGGCCAAGTGTGTTTTTGGTGTTCCTGCAGGCAAGCTCTTGGGTTTCTTGGTTTCTAACAGAGGCATTGAAGCTAACCCGGAGAAGATCAAGGCCATCACCTCCCTGGCTAAGCCGGCGTGTATAAACGACGTCCAGCGCTTGGCGGGTCGTATCGCTGCTTTGAGCCGGTTTATAAGCCGTTTGGGTGAGAAGGCCATGCCATTATATCAGTTGATGAAGAAAACTGATGACTTTGTCTGGAATGATGCAGCTAATACTGCTTTTGAGGATTTGAAGAGGCAGCTGGCAGAGCCCCCAGTCCTGGCTGCTCCGGTTGACAAGGAGCCTTTATTGCTGTATGTGGCTGCTAACACACGAGCCGTTAGTGTGGCTGTGGTGGTGGAGCGCAAGGAAGATGGTAAGGAGCATCCGGTTCAGCGGCCGGTTTATTATGTCAGCAAAGTGCACATCGAGTCCAAACAGCGGTATCCACATTGGCAGAAGCTTGTTTATGGTGTGTTCATGGCAAGCCGGAAGCTTAAGCATTATTTCCAGGGTCATTCCATCACTATGGTCAGTTCTGCCCCCTTGGAGATATCATTCAAAACAGAGAGGCCACAGGGAGAGTGGCTAAGTGGGCGATAGAGCTCGGACCTCATGGTCTGAAATACGTACCACGCACTGCTGTTAAATCTCAAGCCTTGGTGGATTTCATCAATGATTGGACAGAGCTACAAGTGCCCGAACAAAAGCCGGATAACACATATTGGACTATTCACTTCGATGGGTCCAGGCAATTGGAGGGCTCGGGGGCTGGAGTCGTATTGGCTTCCCCTAAGGGTGACAAGTTCCATTATGTGCTACAATTGATGTTTCCTTGCACTAACAATGCGGCTGAGTACGAGGCCTTGCTCCACGGTCTTCGGATGGCTAAGGAGATGAGCTTGAGCCGGGTAAGGTGCTTCGGCGACTCAGACTTGGTGGCTCAACAAGTATCAGGAAAGTGGGACTCCAAGGACCCTCTCATGGCGGCTTATCGCCGTGAAGTTGATGCCATTGCTGGGCACTTTCAGGGTTACCAAGTAGAGCACATCGATCGCAGGAAGAACGAGGCGGCTGATGCTTTAAGCCGGCTGGGCTCTCAGCGAAAACCGGTGCCGCCTAATATTTTCCTGGACGTCCTGCATAACCCTTCTGTTAAGTTGCCTACAGAGGAAGACTTGGCTGTCCCTGACCCGGAGGCACGACTGGTGGCGGCTCTCCACATCATCCCGGACTGGACAGTGCCCTATCTGGCTTACATGACCCGGGGAGATTTGCCTGAGGATGAAACTTTGGCCAGACAAATAACCCGGCGGTCTAAGTCAATGGTTGTTATCAATGGTGAGCTGCATCGCCGCAGTGTTACGGGAGCGTTCCAGCGTTGTGTCTCCCCTGAGGAAGGTCAAGAGATCTTGCGTGAGATTCATGAAGGGGATTGTGGCCATCATGCCGGCTCAAAGTCTCTTGTGGCCAAGGCTTTTCGTCATGGTTTTTATTGGCTGACGGCTCATGCTGATGCGGAGGACTTGGTCAGTAAATGTGATGGTTGCCAAAGGTTCTCGCGACGGGCTCATGTGCCGGCTCAGGAGCTGAGGATGATCCCAATTACTTGGCCCTTTGCGGTCTGGGGGCTTGATATGGTTGGGCCTTTTAAAAGGTCCAAGGATAAGAAGACCCACCTCTTGGTGGCAGTTGACAAATTTACCAAGTGGGTTGAAGCGGAGCCAGTTAGCAAGTGTGATGCAGCCACGGCAGTTCAGTTTATGAAAAAGGTGATCTTTCGCTTTGGCTTTCCACACAGCATTATAACTGACAATGGTACCAATCTATCCAAAGGCGCCATGGAGGAGTTTTGTCAACGAGAGCATATTCGACTTGATGTTTCATCAGTGGCTCATCCTCAATCCAATGGTCAAGCTGAGAGGGCTAATCAGGAGATTCTGAAAGGCATCAAACCCCGGCTTTTGGTCCCTTTACAACGGACGCCGGGTTGTTGGGTGGAGGAGTTACCCTCCGTGTTGTGGAGCATCAACACTACTCCTAACAGGTCTACAGGTTTCACGCCTTTCTTCATGGTTTATGGAGCGGAAGCAGTCCTCCCCAGTGACATCCGTCATGACTCGCCTCGAGTGGCGGCTTATGTGGAGGTGGATAATGAACAGGCGCGCCAAGATGCTCTTGACTTGTTGGACGAACAGCGTGATGTGGCAGCAGCTCGCTCAGCGATTTACCAACAAGACCTGCGCCGTTATCATAGTCGCCGGGTTAAATCCCGGGTCTTCCAGGAAGGCGATCTGGTGCTCCGGCTCATCCAAGATCAAACAGATGCGCACAAGCTATCCCCGCCTTGGGAAGGGCCCTTTGTGGTCAGCAAGAATTTGCACAACGGGTCATATTACCTCATTGACATTCGGGAGCACAAAGATTCACGTAAGTCGGAGGAAGAGACCCGTCGGCCGTGGAACATAGCTCAGCTTCGGCCTTATTACACTTGAGCCACCGGCTCTCATAATGTACATATTTCTCTAAGCCATGTATATATTATGATAAGCAATAAAGCAGGACCTCTGTCCTTTTTTCTCCTCCAAAGGTGAACGTGTTGTTTTCATTGCAAGATCACATGATAACTTGAAGGGGGATCCGGCTTATGATCGTATTCGAATCTAGCCATACGCAATATAGTCACTTGGGGGCTTCCTGTTCAAACATAGGTCGTATTCGAACCAAAGAGAACATAGCTGTCGATACCCATTTGATTGGCAAAGTGCCGAGCTCATTGGGGAGTTTTCTTTGATCATATTTGAATCATAGTTCAACCCCCTTTGGGAACCGACGTGGATCGTATTCGAATCAGCGTCGTTAAACAACTCCTAAGGTCATTTGGGGGCTTCTTGTTCAAACATGGGTCGTATTCGAACCAAAGAGAACATAGCTGTCGGTACCCTCTTGATTGGCATCGCCAGACCCACTGGGGGCTATATGATCGCATTCGAATCTTAGCATAACCCCTTTGGGACGGGTCTCTGGTCGTATTCGAACCGGAAGCCCCTAAGTTTTTCTGATTTGCAACGAGTTCTTCTGATTGTTTCAAGTGTGCACGGCGGGTCTCACTTTGCCGGCTTAACTTTGATTCACAGTACTAGTCGAACACAATCGGCGTTATTAAGACTGGTAAACCGGAATTGAGGTACCAACCTTATTACCCGGGTTATATAAGCCGGAAGTGTGCTTGCAGGCCGGTAAGTGTGTTATTACGGTTATATCAAGGACATAATTGAGGACCAGTCTTTTGTGATTCATCTTCCGGGTTATATGTATAAGACTATGATTCTCAGTGCAGTAGGCCGCCTAGAGACTTGTGCTTTGTTTTTCTATGCAGGATAGTAAAAGACAACTATTTGAGCTTAAGGAACATGAATGATCATTTATGACCCGGAGGAATATAAGGAAACAATGTCAATGGACTTAAGCATTCAGCACGTGCACGATGGCACGACAAAGTTAAAATGGTCCTATTCTATTACAAGACTCATCGAGTCCAAAAGGGTGAAGCATTGTTTGAATAAACCGCCCACAGAGTTAAGATGCTTGCTGGGTTGAAGCTTCCGGCTCATCCCTCTCCGCTCCTCCGGCTGTTCCCAAGACTTGGAAAGTTGACGATTTCCAGTCAATGCCCCTCAGAGCTTCAAATTGAGCTTCCTTGTCAATTAACCCGGCGGGTCAATTTCCGGGGCAAAGGTGTGCTTACGAGTCGGCGGGACTAAGCTGATGGCTTCATAACGTGGAGTGGGGATCCTCTGATTCTCTGCATCGTAACCCGGCTGGTACTTGGTCAGATCCGTGTCATTTCCAATCAGAGTGGCCACCGGGCGTACGATCTTCACGCAGGCTGCAAAGTCCCTTTGGTCGAAGGGGGTGCCGTCTTCCTTCAAGCTGGGGTAGCCAAGGGCAATGTCCGCCGGGTCTAGTTCTGGAAGGAACGCCTTGGCCCGGCTCAGAGCAGCTATGGCTCCGGCTCTTGCAGAGGCCCGTCGCAGCTCTTGGACACGCTGAGGAAGAACGGCAAGCCGGCGAAGAACTTCCGCCAGGTGAGTCGGCACCTCATTGGATAGGGCCACCACGGCCAAGGCGCGCTGTGACCCGGTGTAGAGTTGCTCCACCAGGGTGTACACGGCCTTCAACTTGGTCACACACTTTGGTTGAGGTTGGCGCTTCTGGGACCTGTTTAACAGAGTAAGATAAGCCGCTGGCAATGATGGGTTATGAGACATAAAGATTATAAACTGGACGAGAGCCGGTGGAATGACTTACCGAAGATTGCGGCAACCATCTGGGACACGTGGCGCTTTAAGCCGGAGAGTTCGGCGGTTTTCTCTGTCAGAGCCTTCTCCGCCTGTTCGGCCCGGCTCACCAGAGTAGCCTTCTCTTCGGCCCAAGCTTTCCGTTCAGCTTCAAAGTCCTTTTTCAGCTTCTCTTGAGCAGCAATACTGGACACAAATTTGGCGTTGGCCTTCCGGGTCTCAGTTTCTTGCGTCCTCAGGCGGGTCTTCAGATCGGAGATGTCAGCCTCAAACTTCTTGCAAGCAGCCTGCATAATTTCCGGGTTATAGTATGAACAGTTATTATGCAATTTAAAGTCCCAAGCACTTTCCAAGCAAAGACACTTGGCACTTGGGGGCTAATGCATATCGAACGTTTCTATTTACAAATTACCGGTTCATGCGAGTAAGCCGGAAGATAAGTCTACAACATATTCTATCATAAGTAGTAGACTTGGGGGCTAGAGTATGGTAAAGATAACAAGATAACTATGCAGTAAGCAAGAAGAGTGGTACCTCAGACTTCTGCTGAATCTGATTCACCATGCCGATCTCTAAATCCCGGCTCTTGTGCACCTGACTGACATAGCCGGAGACGATCTCTCCGATGCTCAGATTGGCATAGTCGGTGAGGTCCAGATTGGCCCGGCGGCGCTCTAGCAACTCTTCCTTGGCGGAGCACTTGGCCAGCGCAGTGGGTCTCCCCGGCTCAACAAACTCCGTCCGGGTGATTACCACGTCCGGGTCATCGGCCGGTTGAGCCAGGCTGGAGGTCTCCGGGTTAGCAGAAGTTTCTGCGATTGGCCTGTCGGATGGAGCGGCGGCTGCAGGAGCAGAGGCAACTGGCGGTTCTTGAGCTGCAACCTCCGGTTCAGGCAAGTCCGGCTCTTCGACCGGCTTGTTCTTTTTCGCCCTCTTGCTGAGCTTTGCCTGGGCACTGAAAGGACAAAAAGGTTAGTACAAAAGTATGAGTAAAGATAAGCACAACAAGAGATGATCATCATTACCCGGGTACGGTCTTGAAGGCCGGCAGGTTTGATTGCATCGAGTCACCAGAGGAGGGTGAGGTTTCCTGATAGTTTGAATCAGAAGAATTGAGCGGTTGACGTATAACACCCGCCAAAGGATGAAAAGGGTACAAGTGGGAGATAACCTCGGTCCGGCGTTTCCTCGACGCGTCAGGTAAACCGGAGGAGAGGTCAGCGTCCTTGTTGGTCCGGGTGTGCCGCCGGCTCTCATGAATCTGTTGCTTCAAAAGAAATTGAGGATCTTGATAAGCTAAAGGATGTGAAAATCTTACTTTCCGGGTTACCCTTCGGACTTTCAGCCTTGGCAAGGGCTCCGAGTCGGAGGAAAGTGTCATTACCTCTTCAACCATCGGGTTACTTGCTCCGGTGTCATCCTGTTGATGAACAGTATTGATAAGGTGGACAGAAATAAACAACAAATACAACAAGAGCTTACAGGCTCAGGGGTTACCTCTGACTCGGAGCTGTCGCTTAGTCGCAGCAGCTCTGAAGCAGTAGGCCTACTTCCCTTCTTGCGGGGAGCGGCTCTCTTGGCGGCTTTCTTAGCCTTCCTGGCCTTCTTGGCCGCCTCATGGTCATATTTGACCTTCCAGAATTTGTCATCAGCCTGAAAAATACAATGACGATTTCTTAAGGTTCAGATGAAAGCTATCTACAGAAGAAAATAAGATGTTCAGATTAGCGGCTTACCGCTGGGGCCGGGTTGGTCTTGCAGAAGGGGCTTAAGCCGGTCCTCCCGCAGTCTGCCAAGCTCTCGTTCAAGAGAGCCTTGGTCATGTCTTCAGCAACGTCTTCAGGAAGATCGTTGCGGCTGTGTCTCAGGGGGTCATCTTTCCGGCCCGTGTACTCACACATTAGCCGGGGCGGCGGCTTAAGGGGATCACCCGCCATGAGATCCAGACTCGGACCAGATCAATGCCATTAAGGCCATTTCCCAGGAGGGCCTTGATCTTGTTGATGGTAGGGATCAGAGGTTGGCGCTCCGCCTGAGATAACTTGTCTGACAGAGGGTGAGTTGGTTCCAGACGCGAAGGACGAAAGCCGGGCAGCGGGCTCTCATCAGCCGGCGAAGTGTCTTGGCAGTAGAACCACGTCTGGTTCCAGTCTTTTGGGTGGCTTGGCGGCTCGGCGTAAGGAAAAAGGCAGTCTCTCCGTCGCTGAATGGAGATTCCACCAAGTTCTAAGCTCGGCCCGTTGGCGCACTCGTTCTGGCGGTTCAGATAAAAGAGTCCTCTGAAGAGTAGCAGGCTGGGCTCTTCTCCAAGGTAGACCTCGCAGAATACTTGGAAGTTGCATATATTCGACACCGAGTTGGGTCCTATGTCTTGTGGCCGCAGGTCAAAGAAATTCAGCACATCTCTAAAGAACTTTGAGCCGGGCGGTGCGAAGCCCCGGCTCATATGATCCGCAAAAATTACCACCTCCCCGTCCCTTGGCTGTGGTCTCTCCTCTGATGGGTCGGGGGCACGGTAGGACATGACGTCCTTCTTGGGCAGGTAACCCGACTTCACGAAATCTGCTAAGGTCTCATCGGTGACGTTGGTCCTCATCCAATTGCATGTGATGGGAGCTTTGGGAGCTTTGGGAGGCATGGTGAAAGTCGGAAGCCTATGATAAAAGGAAATGTCCGGTTTAATTGTAAGCCGGAGGAAATCTACAGTTCAATGTTTAAAGTGGCGGCTTATGGAGGGGCCTAATGACATATATCTAAGTGCATCGGGTTATCTAAGTCGCTGGAGGTATTGAGAGTAATTCAAATATTCTACAGCCTTGTTGTAAGTGAGCCGGAAATTTTTACGGCGCGTGGCTTCTTTTGAGCCGGAAGGTTTTACAGTGCGTGGTTTCTTTAAAGCCGGAAATGTAAACCGCCATGACTCAGCAGGTGCAAATTTTCACTAAGTGTGGTGAAAACAGATTTCACACATTGGAGTAACTAATTTGGATCAAAACGGTCGGCTAAAAAGGAAAGTTTCTAGACCTAAAACAGACGCAGAAGAAGTTCGCGGGTTCGAACGGAGCCTCTATGCGGTAAAAAGGAATCTATGTGCATTGGGAATGGAAGTGAAACAGCTACCGCAGCGGTTCTATACAAGTCTAAGATCAAGAAGGGTGGTTAAAATCAAATCTACTAAGAACCCGCGAAGAACGGTGAAGACCACGGGAAGAACAGGAAGAAACCCTACTGCAGATCTATTCTACGGGGCAGCAAGGACTTACAGGTGCTGTTGAGTCGCGGAGGTCGCCGCCATTTTCTCTGGACGCAACAGGTTGATGCAGTGGCCGGAGTCGGCGAGGACGAGAAGACCCGCGGTGGCGACGGCAATGGAGCTCGAGCGGAAGAACAGTGGCGCGAGGAGGAAGACGGGTGGCTGAAGGCTCATCGGGCCGGGCTACTTATAAGGGCAAGCTCATAAGTGGGCGCGAGAAACGAGGAGGCCACGGCGCGGTTATCTCACCGTAAAAACGCCTCGATTTTCGGGATGGCAGTAAAGATAAAGATCCGTTGCGGATATGGTGGAATAAAAAATGGACTTAATGGAAGATGACGTCATGGCGGATTACCCGGAATCCAGAGGATGACGTCACGCCGGGTAATGGCCTTCACACAATTGTAAGCCGGAGCTTTTCTGTCGAAAGAGTTGAAGATTGACATGAGCCGGCTCAAATCAAACTGGGGCCTAATGTTGAGGATATAACCCTTAGAGTCACCCGCCCGGCGGGGCCGGGTTACACATAAGGATCATCACCTGAAGCCCGGCGCCAAGCTTGAAGACGGTGGGCCAAAGATGGGCTTAAGACCCGGAGAAGGATTAAGGCCCGTGGTTACAACCGTCATTATGGTAGAACTTGTAGTGTAAGGCAAGAATAGTTGAGAGTCCGAGCCGGACACTCTTATGAGCCGGCCGGGACTCTTAGAAGCTGCTGGGCGTCAACCTCTTTATATAAAGGGACGACCCGGCAGCGGTTTAGAAAAAGAAAAGATCTCGTCGAGAGCCAGGCATAGCAGTTAAGCTCCCTGGTCATCGAAACCCTAATCAATACCATCTCAACTAGACGTAGGCTTTTACCTTCACCGTAAGGGGCCGAACCAGTATAAACCCTCGTGTTCCTTGTCCCATTTAACCCCTTCAAGCTTCCTAGCGGCGATGGCTCCACGACTAAGTCCTAGCTTGAGGACATCTGCCGTGACAATTCCACGACAATATCGGTGTTACGTTCCTTGATTTTTGCGTTCCTAACGCGGTTGGGTGATTTATGGGACCCCCTTGAAAGTTCGCTTTGAATAAAACTCTTCCAGCAAGGCCCAACCTTGGTTTTACATTTGCCTCACCTAGCCTTTTTCCCTTGGGAGTCGCGCTCTCGAGGGTCATCTTTATTTTAACCCCCTCGGGCCAGTGCTTCTCTAAGTGCTGGTCCGAACTGAGTAGACTGCGGGGCCCCCTCGTGGAAACTCGAGGTCCGGTTTTACTCATAGGATGTCTCATCCGGTGTTGCCCTGAGAACGAGATATGTGCAGCTCCTATCGGGATTGTCGGCACATCGGGCGGCTTTGCTGGTCTTGTTTTACCATTGTCGAAATGTCTTGTAACCAGGATTCCGAGACCGATCGGGTCTTCCCGGGAGAAGGAATATCCTTCATTGACCATGAGAGCTTATAATGGGCTAAGTTGGGACACCCCTGCAGGGTATTATCTTTCGAAAGCCGTGCCCGCGGTTATGTGGCAGATGGGAATTTGTTAATATCCGGTTGTAGAGAACTTGACACTTGACCTTAACTAAAATGCATCAACCGCGTGTGTAGCCGTGATGGTCTCTTCTCGGCGGAGTCCGGGAAGTGAACACGGTTTCTGGGTTATGTTTGATGTAAGTAGGAGTTCAGGATCACTTCTTGATCATTGCTAGTTTCACGTTCGTTCCTTTGCTTCTCTTCTCGCTCTTGTTTGCGTAAGTTAGCCACCATACTTGCTTAGTCGCTGCTGCATCCTCACCACTTTACCTCTTCCTTACCCATTAAGCTTTGCTAGTCTTGACACCCATGGTAATGGGATTGCTGAGTCCTCGTGGCTCACAGATTACTACAACAACAGTTGCAGGTACAGGTTTTGCGATTATCATGACGCGAGAGCGATGTTATTTGTTTTGGAGTTCTTCTTCTGCTTCTTCTTCGATCAGGGGATTGGTTCCAGGTCGGCAGCCTGGGCTAGCAGGGTGGATGTCGTTTGAGTTTCTGGTTGTGTTTCATCCGTAGGCGGATGTTGATCTTATGTATGATGTATTGATGTATTCTTGCGGCATTTGTATGCCTTGTATGTATCCCCATATATCATGTATTGTTGATGTAATGATATCCACCTTGCAAAAGCGACTTCAAGATGCGCTTCTATCCTTGGTGGGACCTTCGAGTTCCTTTAGGATAGGGTCGCATCTTGGGCGTGACAAGTTGGTATCAGAGCCTCGACCGACCCTAGGAGCCCCCCTTGTTTGATCGTGTAGTTTGGCCGTTGTTGAGTCTAGAAGAAAACTTTTTCGGAGTCTAGTTATATCGGAGAGTAGGAATTCTTTTTACTCCTCAGCCCCTTCGTCGCTCTAGTGAGGAATCTTGATGTAGGTGTTTTGAATTACTTCTCTTCCCCTTCAAATTTTTCTTTAGGATCACGCGGTTAGCTTTTGTTCGTTGTCCATCCTCTTTTCAATCCGGTGCACCTCTCTTCGAGTGATTTCGTTCCTCGTCATCTTTTGTTAGATTAATCCTCATCTCTTTTCAACCGATGTTGTTCCCTGTCCGAAGTTGTCCTTGTTTTTCCCACCCGCCCACCCTTTTTCTTCTCGGAACCGGAGTCCGTAATCGAGTATCCATCTTACTCGTGCGAAGTCTTTGCATTTTTTTCCTCAATGATTTCAACCGGCGTTTTCTCTTCAAAGCTATTCGTCGATTTCCCCTTCCAAGTTGCCGTTGTTTTTTCCCCGCCCTCCCACCCCTTCTTCTTCCCGGAGCTTGAGTTTCTTTCGAGCATCAATTTCATTCGTGCGGAGCCTCTTCAGTCTTCCCTCAATTATTTCAACCGGTGAATTCTCGTCTCGTTTGACATTCTTCATCTCTTTTCTTCTCCGGTGGATTCAATTCCAATTTTCGGTAGTGATTATATTCTTTCCTCGGCTCAAATGTTTCCCGTTGCTCGTTCCCCTCTCGTCATTTAATCGTTCCGGAGTGATGAAGACATCTCAGGAGATTCGGCTGTGTTCGAATTAATTCGAGGTTGTCACCTCATTCAAATCTTTCAATCATTCCGGTGCATCATTTCGCATTCGACAATCCTTTCTTACGGTGTTTCTTTTTAGTGGGCCCTAACCCACAGGTCTTTTCCCAGGATCTTACCTGACTCTTCTAATTTCCTGGATCTATTCTCCAATCCTTTTTGAAGTTTGACGTCAGTATGAATTTCATCAGTCCGATGCTTCTCCAAGATCGCTTTCAAATTCTTTCATGATCGGGTCAACCTTTTCCTCTTTTCATTCTCCCGGAGTATCTCAACAATTTTGGTGTTGTTTCTCGTCGTCATTCTCAACATTTGAAGACCGAAGAAGAATTTCTCTTAAATCTTGTCCGCTCTCCCGGAAATTCGCGGTGTTAGCTCGATGGTTATCCTATCAAGTTGTTTCCAGTCGTGCAATTATTTTCACCCATCCGGAGTATTTCAGGAGTTGTTTTCCATCTCAATTATCCGGAGGCCTCCATTTTAGAATATTTCTTCGTTCTAAGTTTTTTTAAATCCGTTCTCCGATCATTCTATATTCATGCCTTTTCGTTCGTCTCCATATTCTTCCGGTGCTTTGCTCTTTAATCAGTTTGCGATCTCTTCGTTCTCTTGTCTCTAGATTCCCTCAAGTATCTATGTGCTCTTCTAATTCTTTCCGGTGATTCATTCTCTTTTCGTCATTCGTTTCAATTCCTACGGTGGATCATTTAAGATTCTTTCTGTTGTTATCATATCAATTCATTCGTTCGTTCCAGCCCTACCGGTGATTCATGAAGACTTCCTCAAGTTTTGCGCTATATCCCCCCTTAATCTTTTCCCAATGTGAATAAGTCGTATGCAATCCATTGTTTCTCATCAATGTAATTGGTGGAGGATAAGCATAACATAGTCCTTATTTTCTTTCTTCAAGTGGTTTTATCTCTTCTTTTTGGAGATTGTTCATCTTACCACATTCTCGGTTCAAAGTGTTTTCATCTTTTCTTTTCCGGAATTCCAAGCTTCTCGCCGATTTTGTCGCGAACCTCCATCCAAATCATCGCAAGGATTTAATCTTATCCCTTTCATCCTTGAATTTTATCTCGTCATTATTTTGTTACCGGAGTTCATCACGGTGGCTCGTCATGATTTAATTCATTCTTCAAGTGTTCATCAAGATTCTTGTTGAAGGAGTTCTAGTATCTTTCCTTTGTTCTTTTCGAAGTGCAATTAATTCTCCGTATTCTTTCGAAGTGCAGTTTTGCATTTCTTCGTTCTTCTCAGCTACCCAATCATTTCCGTTTGTGGCCGGTTAACACCTTATGATCTTGAGATGTTACCCATAAGTCCACAACAAGCTTATTCTTTTCGCTTTTGATTTTCTCAACAACTCCGCTTAAACCTTCCTTCTAAAGATGCTTTCATTTTCATTCGTGGCACAAGTTGTCATTTTCTTCTCCGTTCTTTTCATTCAACTCTTTCAATTCTTTCCGGAGGTTTTGTGTCATGTCTTCATCAAGTATCATTCCATCCTCTCAAGCTCGTGTTCTATTCCTCCATGTTTCTACCGGAGTGCCGCTTAAATCCTTTCAGTCTTATTCGTTTTTTATCTCGTTCTAGCCGGAGTGGTTTCAGTGTCTATCTGATTCCGTGAGCATTGGATTCTCGTCATTCCTCTCTTCTTCTCGAGTGCTCTCGATTATTTGATTTCCTCTTGCGTTCTTATTTCACCTCATCCCTTTTTTCTTGCCGTCTCGGTCCTAAGATCTTGGGACGAGATCTCTTGTTAGTGGAGGAGTGTTGTAACGCCCCGGATCCGATGCGCTAGGTGTCTGCCAGTTATTCGCCGTCCTTGCCATGTCATCTGCTTGCGTGTTGCTTTTTGCCATGTCATCATCTGCATGTTTTCCAAAACTTGCATCCGGTCCTTTTCCCCGTTGTCCGTTTCGCGATCCGACACTCTCGCGCGCGCCCGTCGCCCCTCTCAGTCCTTGTTTCGTGAGCGGAAGAAAAACGTTCTCGGAATGGGTCGGTATTTGGCGAGTGGCCTTCATATAGCACCGATAGACCGCCCGTCAAATTTCGTTCCATTTGGAGTTCGTTTGATGACCCAAGGGTTAACCGCGTAGCCCGAAAACCCCTTATCTTTGCAGCCCAGCACCCCTCCAAATCATCCCACTAACCCATCCAAACCCCCTCCATGCTCTTGGTCGTTCGATCACGATCGTGTGGGCGAAAACCGCACCCTGTTTGGACTCTCCTAGGTCCCTCTATCTATATATATGTGTGCCTCCCCCGAAATTCGGTGTGCAAACCCTAGTCTCCTCTTCCTCCGCGCCACCGGACACGTCTCCGCCGCGCCGGACATGTCCGCCCTCCCCAGCAACCTCACTCCAGCCAATCAGAGGCCGCCACCTCAGCCGCGCCGTCGCTCCCGTCCAACCAGCACCTGCCAAGTGTCGTCCCGCGCATCTCCAGCCGCCTCCCGCCGCCGCGGGCCCGCGAGGCCCATCGCCGGCCCTCCCGGCCCGAGTCGCCGTGCCGCCGCCTCCCGCGGGCGCCCGAGCCCCGTCCGCCCCGGACAGCGCCGGGCCCGAGGGAGCCCGCGCTCCGCCGCCGTCCTCCTTCCCCGCCGCCGACCCCGCGCCCCCGCGCGCCCCTCGCCGGAGCCGCCGCGCCCTCCGCCCCTCTGCTCCGCCCGCAGAGCTCCGCCCCGCCGCCCGTCTCCGACGCCGGTCGCCACCGCCGCCATGGCACCCGCGCCTCGCCGCGCCTCTCCTTCACGACCCCGCCGGCGAGCTTCGCCGCCGCCGTGCCGGTGCGCTCCCCGACGCCGGCCGCCCCGTCGCCGGATCCGGACAGGTGGGATGCGATCCACCCGTCCTGGATCCAAACGCCCTCATCCCCGTCCTGTACCACTGTCCCGCTTCCCGTCGTCCCGTTTTCGCGAGGTAGATTTTTCTCCAAGTCCCAGAATTCACATATTTTGTTGCCCTGTTCATCATGTCATAACTTCGTGCTCGGTGCTTCGATTCATGCATATAATATATCGAAATGTTCATCATGAGATGCTCTTCATTTTTTTCCATTGTGCCATTCTTGTTATAGTTCATATTGATGCCCTAATCATCGTTGCAAGAGTGCTATATGATGTTAACTGCTGTCTGTTATCATAACTTGGTGATTTGTCTTTTTCATTGCATTTTGTGTGTGCATCCTATGAGCATGAGCTCTAGATGTATTTTGAATTACATCATGCCATCTTTACAGTGGTGATCGTCTTGTATTTTTAGGATCTCTGTGGTGACTAGCACAAGCATGCAAAATAGCCTCCGTGATGTTGCTGATTCCTGTGAGTCATTTCTGCCAAGTCCGAGTCTGTTATATTTTGTTGCTATGTAAGCCTGCTTCTACAAGTCATTCTATGCATAATCTGGAGATGTTCACTAAGGATGTTTTGTTTTTAATGTTATGCTCTATCCATCCATGCCCTTGTTTGCATTTATAGCCTGCTGTAGCTTTTTGGAATCTCGCTCCAAACTTGCTAAAAATGTCGCTGTCAGCCTGTTAACATTAAGTCCAGTTTTTGCCATGTGATTTGCTAGTGATCCATGCACCCTATGACTATGATATTTCCATTATTAGCTTCATATTTGTGCCATCGTACTGTTGGTTACCTTGTGATGCCATGTATTGCTCTGTGGCGAGTGCTTCAAGCTCACCAACATGCCTACTTATCGTTGTTTCTGCCATGCTTTGTTTTCCTTCCAAGTCTGAATCTGTCATGAAACTTGCTATGTTTAGATGGTTGCCATCATATTTTCTGTGCCTTTTTTGCTCGTGTCCACTAAGGGACTTTTGTTCTATGCAATTAGTAGATTCATGCCATGTCTTTGGTTGCTATGATATATTCCAGTAGCATGTTGTTTGATAGCTCTAAACTTTACAACCTGATGTTATTTCTGCCATGTCCAGTGATGTCTGCTAAGTCTGTGAAACTGTTATTATTTAAGCATGTCCTTTACCTGTACATCATGTTCTTTATTTGCAATTTTGACATGTCCTTTTGAGCATGTTCTAGTGGTTTCTGGAGATAGCTCAGTGTTTATGTTTTGTTGTGCTTTACCTGTACATCATGTCCATGCCTTTTGTTTTCATATTGAGGTGCTGTAGCATATTCTTATGATTCTTGCAATATGCCTAGTTGCTGTTTTAGACAGTTTGTTGCTATATCTTGTTTGGAGTGTATGTGTTGCACCGTTGCTCCGTTTTGAGCATGCTCTATATGAAACTTGCTTAGTTTTGCATGTAGTTTCATGTTAACTTGTTGCATCCTTGTTTTGAGTGTGTTTGCTTGATGTTTGAATGCATTTTGCATCAATGCCATGTTTAACTTGTTTTGCTTATATCTTCTAGGCCGTAACTCCGAATATAATGAACTTTATATGTAACTTGACTAGAATTTCGTGTAGATCATCTTGGTGCATCTTAACTTGCTGTTTAACAACTTGAACATAAGGCTTATTAAGATCTGGACCAATTTCGAAATTTGCATATGAGGATTTACCAGAATTGTCATATGTTGTTTCCGGCCTCATTTAAACTTGCTTTGATGTGTTGCTCTTGTATGCATCATCTCTTGCCATGAGTAGCTTCATCTAGCCTTGTTATGCATCATACTTGGTTGAGCATCATGCCTTGTTTATGTGTGGTGTGTTTACCATGTTGTGTGCTTCTTCTCGATAGTTCCCGTGTCGTTGCGATCGTGAGGATTCGTTCGTCTTCGTGGCTCCATCTTCTTCATGGACTCGTTCTTCTTCCTATCGGGATTTCAGGCAAGATGACCGTCACCTTTGATCTCATTAGTATCATTGCTATGCTAGTTGCTTCGTTCTATCGCTATGCTGCGCCACCTATCACTTGCTCCTCAAGCCTCCCAAATTGCCATGAACCTCTAACCTTTGTCACCCTTCCTAGCAAACCGTTGTTTGGCTATGTTACCGCTTTGCTTAGCCCCTCTTATAGCGTTGCTATTTGCAGGTGAAGATGAAGATTGCTCCATGTTGGATTATGTTTATGTTGGGATATCACAATATCTCTTATTTAATTAATGCATCTATATACTTGGTAAAGGGTGGAAGGCTCGGCCTTATGCCTGGTGTTTTGTTCCACTCTTGCCTCCCTAGTTTCCGTCATACCGGTGTTATGTTCCTTGATTTTTGCGTTCCTAACGCGGTTGGGTGATTTATGGGACCCCCTTGACAGTTCGCTTTGAATAAAACTCTTCCAGCAAGGCCCAACCTTGGTTTTACATTTGCCTCACCTAGCCTTTTTCCCTTGGGAGTCGCACTCACGAGGGTCATCTTTATTTTAACCCCCCCGGGCCAATGCTTCTCTAAGTGCTGGTCCGAACTGAGTAGACTGCAGGGCCCCCTTATGGAAACTCAAGGTCTGGTTTTACTCGTAGGATGTCTCATCCGGTGTTGCCCTGAGAACAACATATGTGCAGCTCCTATCGGGATTGTCGGCACATCGGGTGGCTTTGCTGGTCTTGTTTTACCATTGTCGAAATGTCTTGTAACTGGGATTCCGAGACTGATCGGGTCTTCCTGGGAGAAGGAATATCCTTCGTTGACCGTGAGAGCTTATAATGTGCTAAGTTGGTACACCCCTGCAGGGTATTATCTTTCGAAAGTCGTGCCCGCGGTTATGTGGCAGATGGGAATTTGTTAATATCCGGTTGTAGAGAACTTGACACTTGACCTTAACTAAAATGCATCAACCGTGTGTGTAGCCATGATGGTCTCTTCTCGGCGGAGTCCGGGAAGTGAACACGGTTTCTGGGTTATGTTTGACGTAAGTAGGAGTTCAGGATCACTTCTTGATCATTGCTAGTTTCACGTTCGTTCCTTTGCTTCTCTTCTCGCTCTTGTTTGCGTAAGTTAGCCACCATACTTGCTTAGTCGCTGCTGCATCCTCACCATTAAGCTTTGCTAGTCTTGACACCCATGGTAATGGGATTGCTGAGTCCTTGTGGCTCACAGATTACTACAACAACAGTTGCAGGTACAACTTTTGCGATGATCATGATGCGAGAGCGATGTTATTTGTTTTGGAGTTCTTCTTCTGCTTCTTCTTCGATCAGGGGATAGGTTCCAGGTCGGCAGCCTGGGCTAGCAGGGTGGATGTCATTTGAGTTTCTGGTTGTGTTTCATCCGTAGGCGGATGTTGATCTTATGTATGATGTATTGATGTATTCTTGCGGCATTTGTATGCCTTGTATGTATCCCCATATATCATGTATTGTTGATGTAATGATATCCACCTTGCAAAAGCGTCTTCAAGATGCGCTTCTATCCTTGGTGGGACCTTCGAGTTCCTTTAGGATAGGGTCGCATCTTGGGCGTGACAAATTGGTGCAACTACTTTTACTTCAATGGGAGGATTATATTTAAACCACTTATCCTTAGGGAGATCAACATGAGTAGCAAATGATTCACAGAAAGAAGCTACTATCTCAGAGTCAAGTCCATATTTAGTGCTAAATTCACGGAAAGCATCGGTATCCATAAAAGATTTAACACAATCAAACTTAGGTGTTATACCTGACTCCTTACCTTCGTCGAGGTCCCAATCTTCAGAGTTGCGTTTAATTCTTTCCAATAAATCCCATTTGAATTCAATAGTCTTCATCATAAAAGAGCCAGTACAAGAAGTATCGAGCATGGAGCGATTATTGTGAGAAAGCCGAGCATAAATTTTTTGAATAATTATTTCTCTTGAGAGCTCATGATTGGGGTATGAATATAACATTGACTTAAGCCTCCCCCAAGCTTGAGCGATGCTTTCTCCTTCACGAGGCCAAAAATTATATGTATAATTACGATCACGATGAACAAGATGCATAGGATAAAACTTCTGATGAAATTCCAATTTCAATCGCTTATAGTCCCATGATCCCATATCATCACATAGCCTATACCATGTCAATGCATCTCCCTTCAAAGATAAAGGGAAGACATTCTTCTTGATAACATCATCGGGCATACCTGCAAGCTTAAATAATCCACAAACTTCATGCACATAGATTAAGTGTAAACCGGGATGCAATGTTCCATCTCATGCAAAAGTATTTGCTAGCAGTTTCTCTATCATACCCGAAGGAATTTCAAAGTAGACATTTCCAGTAGGTTCAGTAGGTTGAGGAGCAACTATTTGCTCTACTGGTCGGGGTGAAGATACCCCGAACAAGCCCCTCAAAGGATTACTTTCCATAGTAACAAGTGACAGTAAATTTCAACAGACTATATAAATTTTTCCTTACCAAAGTCCACCTACCAAAGGCGCTTCACTCCCCCGCAACGGCGCCAGAAAAGAGTCTTGATGACCCACAAGTATAGGGGATCTATCGTAGTCCTTTCAATAAGTAAGAGTGTCGAACCCAATAAGGAGCAGAAGGAAATGACAAGCGGTTTTCAGCAAGGTATTCTCTGCAAGCACTGAAATTATAGGTAACAGATAGTTTTGTGATAAGGTAATTTGTAACGGGTAACAAGTAACAAGTGTAAATAAAGTGCAGCAAGATGGCCCAATCCTTTTTGTAGCAAAGGACAAGCCTGGACAAACTCTTATATAGAGAAAAGCGCTCCCAAGGACACATGGGAATTATCGTCAAGCTAGTTTTCATCACATTCATATGATTCGCGTTCGGTACTTTGATAATTTGATATGTGGGTGGACCGGAGCTTGGGTGCTGTCCTTACTTGGACAAGCATCCCACTTATGATTAACTCCTATTGCAAGCATCCGCAACTACAAAAGAAGTATTAAGGTAAACCTAACCATAGCATGAAACATATGGATCCAAATCAGCCCCTTACGAAGCAACGCATAAACTAGGGTTTAAGATTCTGTCACTCTAGCAACCCATCATCTACTTATTACTTCCCAATGCCTTCCTCTAGGCCCAAACAATGGTGAAGTGTCATGTAGTCGACGTTCACATGACACCACTAGAGGAGAGACAACATACATCTCATCAAAATATCGAACGAATACCAAATTCACATGACTACTTAAAGCAAGACTTCTCCCATGTCCTCAGGAACAAACGTAACTACTCACAAAGCATATTCATGTTCATAATCAGAGGGGTATTAATATGCATAATGGATCTGAACATATGATCTTCCACCAAATAAACCAACTAGCATCAACTACAAGGAGCAATCAACACTACTAGCAACCTACATGTACCAATCTCAGGCTATGAGACAAAGATTGGATACAAGAGATGAACTAGGGTTTGAGAGGAGATGGTGCTGGTGAAGATGTTGATGAAGATTGACCCCCTCCCGATGAGAGTATCATTGGTGATGACGATGGCGATGATTTCCCCCTCCCGGAGGGAAGTTTCCCCGGCAGAACAGCTCCGCCGGAGCCCTAGATTGGTTCCGCCAAGGTTCCATCTCGTGGCGGCGGAGTTTCTTCCCGAAAGCTTGCTTATGATTTTTTCCAGGGTAAAAGACTTCATATAGTAGAATATGGACACCGGAGGGCCACCAGGGGGCCCACGAGGCAGGGGTGCCCCAGGGGGTAGGGCGCGCCCCCACCCTCGTGACCAGGGTGTGGGCCCCCTCTGGTATTTTCTTCGCTCAGTATTTTTTATTATTTCCAAAAATAAATTATGTGGAGTTTCAGGACTTTTGGAGTTGTGTAGAATAGGTCTCTAATATTTTCTCCTTTTCCATCCCAGAATTCCAGCTGTCGGCCTTCTCCCTCTTCATGTAAACCTTGTAAAACAAGAGAGAATAGGCATAAGTATTGTGACATAAGGTGTAATAACAGCCCATAATGGACATATCAGTCAACAGAAACACAAATCCCAGCTTTCAAAACTGTACCCGGGTAAGGGTATATTCAATCATGAAAACTTTATGCCTGATCATCATATTAACCGTTTATATGCTTCTTATTTTCAGGGGTTAGGCCAGACCCAGCAAGAAGGCTAAGCTGAATAAGCCGGTCGACAATGCTAACCCGTCTGAACCGGAGAAACAACAGTCAGAACCTGCTAGCCCGATTGCTGATGCCACCCTTAATGACCCTCCAACACAAGATCATGACATTTCTCCAGATGATATAGATGTTGAGCCAGCTTTCTCTAAACCGCCAAGCCCAATTAAACCTGCCGAGGAGAAGACTGGCTATGTTCTTATCACTGGATTTGGGTTCACAGCTCCGGGTCAACCCTCTATCTTATCTAAGCACAGCGCAAAAGAAGAAATTTCTGCTGAAGATAAAGGCAAGTGGAAGGTAGACTTGGAGAGCTACACTCATTTCAGTGCCCAAGACCTCCACTCTGGTTATCTGAATCGTCTATACACCAGCCGTGATTTCGAAGCCGGCTTAGTAAACCTGATGAAGGAGCGCTATGACGTAAGCACTGCCATTCTTTATATGAATATACTTCCCTTAGCTGCCAAGTTTATTGGACATTATAGAATAGAATGTGTTGTAAACTTTCAAATAGTCGCATAGATCTTCTCCAGTATCCCCCAAGGGCCGGTTTATACTTCTAATATAAACTGGGACTTTATAATACCAGCACTCCAGCATTGCACCTGTAGCCCCCAAGGGTCGGCTTAACAAATTTGTTAAGTCGAGACTTTAACATGGCAAAAATCAACCTTGCATCTGTAGCCCCCAAGGGTCGGCTTAACAAATATGTTAAGTCGAGACTAATCATCTTGTAAGAAATCCATAATCTCAGTCATAGTCTTCGTAACCCGGATTATCAAATAACTTCATTTTTGACAAGAGCAATATGCATTAGCCCCCAAGTGCCAAGTATAATACTTGTATTGTGTTTGGGTCTTCACAGTATTATAAGAAGCAATATGCATTAGCCCCCAAGTGCCAAGTATAATACTTGTATTGTGCTTGGGACTTCAAATAAATTCATTGCCATCTCATTAATTGTTTATCTCTTTGTAGGCTGAGCTTAGCACTGAAGAATCCCAAGTCGCCGACCTTCAAGAAAACATCAAGTCTCAACAAGCAGAGACCTCCAAAGCCAAGGAGGAATTAACCAGTGCTTTAGCAACGATGGAGAAATTGAAGGAAAGCTTCAAAGCTGAACGAGCGGGTTGGGATACAGAGAAGTCAGCCCTGCTGAAGAGAGCTGAAGATGCTGAAGCAGCCCTTAAGCAGGTAACTGCAGAGCTTGCTGGCTAAAATACCAAATAAATGCCATGACTGCTGCTGTCTTCGGTAAATAACTTCCTCTTAATCTTTTAAACATATGTAAGCCAATGTGCTCTAGCTTACAAACATTCCTGATGAAACAGGATCCCGGGTTACCCATCTTGGCTCGGATATGCGGAAAAATTGAAAGCCGCCTATACGCTCATAGAACAGTTATATACTGGCGCACAACGGGTCATCTGCACAGCTGCTCACAACAAACCGGCTCCAACCCTTATCAAGGATACATTGGAGAAACTATCTATGCTGCCTGCGCAGATCGAAGAGTTGACGAAATCAGCTGCGAGAGTCGGTGCACTTACCGCGGTAACCCGGGCCAAAGCGTGCCTAGCGGATCTTGAGCCAGCAGACTTGGCAAATGGCTGCCTAAGCATAAAAGATGCCTTTGTAATAGGCTAGTTAAACTCTTGATCTGCCATGCCATCGTGCATGTTTTGTTGTGAAAACACTGTTGATCCGCCAAAGGAAGATCTAATATTTATGCTTATAATACCATTACTTTGAATCTGTTCCTGCATACAAACAGACCACAAGTGCCGTGGCGGTTTACCGCAGGACGGGTCATAATACCCCATAGAAAACCACTGATGACAAACAGTTCATAACCAGGGCCGATTGAATCATAACCAGATATAATCAAAAAATATCATACTTGTGATATTTGATCATACTGCCGGTTTATCATACAAGTGTATTTAGGGAGACAACCCAAAGATTGAACACATAATGCCCTGTTTAATTGTCATATACTGCCAGCTTACCACGCCTTATACAACAAGGCGTAATATCCCAAAACTTAAAATATAATGCTTCCAAGTATCATATACTAGCGACTTATAGTCGGCCATCATGGCGGGTTATAAAAAACCCAAAGATGCTCAAATATGAGACAAATAGGGTTGTTCAGCCCGACTTGTGAAAACCACGACGAGAAAAAAGGAGTGATATGAATCCAAGGTAAAACCCATAAAAAACGAGGCTGTCATAAATTGCCAAAACCAAACCTTAAACATAAAACTTCAATGAAACTAGCATGATATCCACTGGAGTATCCTCGCTTTCTGTAAGTTGGCTCTCACATGACCCAATCGATGTTTTAACCTGGATAAGTTCAGGGTCTTGTTTAAAGATTGACTTATCGAGAGTGCACGAGGTCAGAGTAGCATCAAGCAAACAGGCAGGTTTAACCCAGTTTCAACGAAGGCGGCTTAGTAGCCTGGGTGCATCCTCACTATCTGTAAGCCGTCCCCTCACATGACAATCCGGCATTTTAACCTTAACACAGTTGAGGGTCTTGTTTAAAAGATTGACTGTTAAGAGTTCGGCGGGTCAATCAGGATTACCTGATGGAGAAGCAGCTGGCCTATAGGCAGGATGACCCGAAAGGGTTACGTCCTCTTTGGTGAATACACCTATGTTTGAACAAGATAACCCCGTCAAGAGGGTAGTAATGCTATGTTCTCTTTGGTGGATACACCTATGTTTGAACAGTAAGCCCCCAAGTGACTTATGTGTGAGCTATGCTCGCCAGGTACCTATGTTTGAGATGTGCTTGTGCAACAAAACTCTCTTTGGTCCCAGTAAACCAGGCATCGTGCCGTGGAAGTAATCATATGATGTGACAATAAAAAACTCAGATGTTGAGATTTGAAACAACAAAGGCCCTGAATTATCAGAGGTGCTGATTTTATTATATTCCTCATAGTATATACACTGATATAAATATGTACATCTCAAGAGCTAGTAGCTCTGGTGTAATAAAGCTGAAGATGAGCAATATTCCACGGCCGGCGAGTCTCCTCCTCCGACGTGCGTGAGTCCTTGTGGTCTCGAACATCGATAAGATAGTATGACCCATTATCCAGATTTTTGCTGATCAAGAAAGGCCCTCCCAAGGTGGGGATAGCTTGTGCATATCAGTCTGATCCTGGATAAGCCAGAGCACCAAGTCACCTTCTTGAAAGGTTCTGGTCTTAACCCGACGGCTGTGATAACGGAGCAGATCTTGCTGGTAAATCGTTGAATGAGCTGCCGCGAGGTCATGCTCCTCATCTAACAGGTCAAGTGCATCTTGACGTGCTTTTTCATTGTCAGCTTCAACATAAGCTGCCACACGGGGTGAGTCATGACGAATGTCACTAGGGAGGACCACCTCTGCTCTGTAAACCATGAAGAAAGGCGTGTAACCCGTAGATCGGTTGGGGGTAGTATTGATACTCCATAATACTGAGGGTAACTCCTCCACCCAACAACCCATTGTCCTCTGCAAAGTAACCATAAGATGGGGCTTGATGCCTCTCAGGATCTCTTGATTGGCTCTCTCAGCTTGACCATTAGATTGGGGGTGAGCCACTAATGATACATCAAGCCGGATATGCTCACGTTGACAATATTCTTTCATAGCACCCTTGGATAAATTAGTGCCATTATCAGTGATAATGCTATGGGGAAAACCAAAGCGGAAAATCACCTTTTGATGAACTGAACCGCCGTCGCCGCGTCACACTTACTGACCGGCTCTGCTTCAACCCATTTTGCAAACTTGTCAACCGCCACCAAAAGGTGAGTCTTTTTATCTTTGGATCTTTTGAAAGGCCCAACCATATCAAGCCCCGAGACTGCAAACGGCCAAGCAATAGGAATCATCCTCAATTCTTGAGCCGGCACATGAGCTCGTCGCGAGAACTTCTGACAACCATCACACTTAGATCCTCAGCATCAGCGTGAGCCGTCAGCCAATAAAACCCATGACGGAAAGCTTTGGCTACGAGAGATTTAGAACCGGCATGATGACCACAATCTCCTTCATGAATCTCTCGTAGAATCTCACAGCCTTCTTCAGGAGAAACACAACGTTGAAACGCCCCTGTGACACTGCGAGATGCAACTCTCCATTTACAATAGTCATTAACTTAGACCGCCAAATTATCTGCATGGACAAAGTTGCATCCTCAGGTAACTCGCCCCGGGTCATATAAGCCAAATAAGGAACTGTCCAATCAGGAATCGCATGAAGAGCCGCCACCAATTGTGCTTCCGTGTCAGGAATAGCGAGATCCCCCTCTGTAGGTAATTTGACAGAAGGGTTATGCAGAATATCCAGGAAAGTGTTAGGTGGCACCGGCTTATGCTGAGACCCTAACCGACTTATAGCATCAGCCACCTCGTTTTTCCTGCGATCAACATGTTCAACCTGATAACCTTTGAAATGCCCAGCAATAGCATCAACCTCTTGATGATAAGCCACCATGATCGGATCCTTAGAATCCCAAGTGCCAGAAACTTGCTGAGCGACCAGATCTGAGTCGCCGAAGCACCTCACCCGGCTTAAGTTCATCTCCTTAGCCATCCGAAGACCATGGAGTAAGGCCTCATATTCAGTTGCATTGTTAGTACAAGGGAACATCAACCGGAGAACATAAGAAAATTTATCACCTCGTGGGGAAGTCAATACAACTCCAGCCCCGAGCCTTCCAACTGCCTAGACCCATCAAAGTGAATAGTCCAATATGTGTTATCCGGCTTCTCCTCAGGCATCTGCAACTCTGTCCAATCATTGATAAAATCTACCAGTGCTTGAGACTTGATGGCTGTACAAGGCACATACTTTAAACCATGAGGTCCAAGCTCAATGGCCCATTTGGCTACCCTACCTATGTCTTCTCTGTTTTGAATGATATCCCCTAAAGGGGCAGAACTAACCATAGTAATAGGACGACCCAGAAAATACTGCTTGAGCTTCCGGCTAGCCATGAACACCCCATACACGAGCTTCTACCAATGCAGATACCTCTTGTCGGGGATATACCCCGCGGTATGACCCGGCCGGAATTGGCGGCTCACTAGTAACCCGCCCGGAGCTTGGCGATTCACAGATAACCTGGCCGATCTTGGCGACTCATTAGTAACCCGGCGGGCGGGTCAGATGGACAACAGGGCCTAAAACCCAGAAGGCCGGCTCACGTTATGATGGGCCGGATTAAAAGGAAAGGGATGACGAATATTTCCTTTACGAGGAAGCAAGACCCGGACTTGTAATTAACTTGTAAGAGAAGATAGACTAGTCCTAGTCCTACTAGGACTCCACATGTAACCCACCCCTCTAACTTATATAAGGAGGGGCAGGGCACCCCAAAGAGGGACGAGCAACAAGAAACAATCTCTAGGGCTAGACTCAAAGAGCCGGCTTACCGGCGATTCTCTCATAAGCATAATGAGACCTAGCCACAAACAGCATGTAGGGTTGTTACCGGATGATGTTTCCCGGGGCCGAAGCTGTCTAAACCCTTGTCTTGTGCATTGATCCGCCCTGCGTCTCTCATCCCAATCAATCCCTCTCAAGCTACTACATAGATGCGCTGGCCTCACGACTAAGTCCTTACACCTAGGACATCTGACGTGTTAATTCCACGACAGTTGGCGCCCACCGTGGGGCCGTGGCGCACGGTGGTGATGAGTTCTTGGAGGGATCTCTCCTAGGGTTTGAGAAGTTCGCGATCATCCGGATCATGAAGAGCCGGAACTGAAAGCTCGACATCAAGCAAACAGATTCCATGTGGTCTCTGTGAAATTTTCTGCCGCTGGCATGGAAGGATCCACGTTGTTGACGAATAGTCGGGACGTCATATACGAGATTGGATCAAGATGAGAGTTAGGATTGCATCTGTGTGCACTGCCATGCGCGACGAGGCGATCCATCTAAACTGATTAATTTCCGCTGCAACACTATCGACCATCAAGTCGCCGAGACGGTTTCTACTATACATCTATTTTTGCTGATCGGACATGCCACAGGTCCTGAGGCATCGATTCGTGGATGTTTGTGATATTCCCATCGTGTGAAAACCAAAGGCATGTTCATCTACTAGTACTCCTCACGTGGAGGCAGTACCTACTAGAGTACTATATTTCATATTTATAAATCCTTCAATGGTTGTTGAGCACTACATCTACTGATCCATCAAGCCATCACGTCAAGGCGTGTGCCGATCCCAACATAGAGATCAAGGACTACTACAGATACAGGATCATATCAACATGGGTCTCCAGACCAGCGACGACCCGGACATGGATTAATTAAACCAACCACGATGTGGAGGAAGACTCGGATTGGACTCGGATTCTCACATCTCCGCGGTTTCCGTCCCTACTGCAGCTGTGCCTCGACCCACTAGGTCACGGCCTTGCTCCCGCCTCTGAGTTGCCGTCGCCGTCTGAACGAGTCCGGCTCTGCTATGGCCGGATTGTGAGCCGTTGCAACCCTTGCGGCCTCCAAGTCGCCCTCGCCGGTGTGCCGAGTCGCTGCTACGGTCGGCCCGCTTCAAGTCTTGTGAGCCGCCCGGCCTTGAGGCGCCTCTGTTTCCACCCCATGGGTTTCGCTGTTGTTGCCAGATTACCCATGATTCAACGACCTTGGCCTCGACACCAAGTCCGCTTCGACCTTCAAGTTGCCAAGCCCCTCGCTGGCTCCGGCTCTTGTACGCCGTCGTATGTTACCTGGCAGACGATCGAAGCCGAAAAGAAATCAATTTTGGGCCCGCGTCAGTGCATGTGGCCTTGGTGCATGAGGTCAGTAGTCACCGGCGAATCGGCCAGAAGCCAGTAGCACCAGGATCGCGTGTGCGTGTATTCAAGGCCCACATCTCATCTCCTGAGGAAAAAGAAAAGAAACAACCATAAGAAAGCGGTCAGAGTATTCAAAGTCGCTACCTACGGACATAATCAGGTGCACTCGTCTTCGTTAAATTGCTCTGGGTATTAAATTAGTATTATACAAAACATATGCGGTCTACTCGTGCTATTTTATGATTGCAGATCTATTTAACTCAAGAGTTGATCCCTGGACCACCTTCAAGGACGGATGGCAGGGACGTTAGCCACTGAGCTACAACTGGTGTTGGCACTGTCCAAAGGACACGACTGAAGCCTGTCGGCAAAGAAAAAGGAAAAAAGAAAAAGAAAAGGTGCGGCTAGTGTTACATTAGAAGCATCAATGCAAATATTCCAGTATGGACAAGCCGGCCAGAAAGGGCTTAAATCACCATTGAAATTACTGGAGGATATATATATAGACGTTATATACGGATCATCTATCGTCCAGGCGAATCAGGTGAAATCTGTACAATCAATTTTTTATTGATACGTTTTTTATTCTTTAAAAGAACAAATTACGCTGGCCTGTAATATTTTTATGCAGGACGGCTATTAAAAGAAAAAGGGGTGGTATTACACCACGGAGGCATGTTCGGTTGTGCCGCGCAGCTTCACGGACACGCGTATCGCGGTCCGGTTTACATCAAACGCGCCGGCCGACTCGCCCGTCCGCACCATCTTACAACGCCACGAACAACTCACCCGTCCGCCCTCGCGGCCGGTTCACGTGTCCGCGCCGGCTTACAAATGTCACGGACGACTCGCCCGTCCGCCCTCGTGGCCGGTTCACGTGTCTGCGCCACCTTACAACGCCGTGGCCGACTCGTTGTCCGCGCCGGCTTACAAATGTCACAGACGACTCGCCCGTCCGCCCTCGTGGCCGGTTCACATGTCTGCGCCAACTTACAACGCCGTGGCCGACTCGTTGTCCGCGCCGGCTTACAAAGGTCACGGCCGACTCACCTGTCCACACCGGTTTACCACGCCGTGGCCGGTTCACCCGTGAGCGACTTCAACTTCACCTGGCGATCATCAATTTCATGGCGGATTATTTCCGGCCTGGCACATCAGGTGATATCCATCTAAAATATATTTTATTGGTACATATTATTTTGTCAAAGAGCAGTTTATCTTTGTCTCGGTCTGCAATATTGTTGATGCAGGACAATTGTTCACTACATCAAAACGACGTGGTTAACTCGCCCGACCACGCCGGTTTATAACACCGCGGCTGGTTCATCTGTCTGAGCCGCCTCTGATGCTGAGGTCGTCTTTTCCGTCCGCCTCTCGCGGCCTGGTCTACATCAACACACCGAGCCGCACCTATCTGCATGAGCTGCGTATTGAGTATGAGCAGGTCGCTACTTGGGAAGCCCGGTTTTCTTCCAACAAATTGGAGGCAAATTATCATATGTTATCAGCCGCCGTCTGCACCTGGATGGCTCAATGGACATGCGCACAAGTCGCCATCGCTACAGTTTGGTTAAACTTCAAACAGCCAGTTGGAAGGAACCATTGGCCGAGTTGCTGACACGGCTCATACGGGATCATTTATAACCCGCCGCAGTCACCTCAACCTTCTGTGGATACACATCGTGTTATCAACACCAGTGATATACAAGTTATGCCGGTTTATATCACGGTTAAATATGGAGAATCTCAAGCCAACTCCTCGAGTCATCTTGAGACTCGGGGGCTACAGTGACATGACTCGGGAACCTCGGGTCATTGGAGGGAATGATAACCCGGTTCCGGAGGCTGCTACTATATTGATGAAACTTTAAAGGCCGTCAGAAAATTGCCGGTTCAAATAAAGATTCCGGTTTAAAATCCGGTTCAAGAGATATCTTTCTCCCGCAAGGTTTTGAAGCTCTCAAATCCGGTTCAAACGTCCGACTCAAGGTAAATTTGTATCTTATAAAGCTTTCAAGCTCTTAATATCCGGTTTAAAAAGAGGTTGTCTCTCGCAAAGTTTGAGTTCTCAGGAAAAATTAAAGGGACCAAAGAGAGTCTGTTACAAAGCACAACTCAAATATAGGTACCCTGCTTTAATGACCATCGGGAGCTGATCGTATTCGAATTTAGCTTAACCCTTTTGGTGTGACCCTGATCGTATTCAAATCGGAGTCGTTAAATATTCTCATGATCACTAGGGGGCTTCCTGTTCAAACATAGGTCGTATTCGAACCAAAGAGAACATAGCTGTCGATACCCTTTTGATCGGCACACTGCCGAGCTCATTGGGGAGTTTCTTGGTCATATTTGAACCATAGCTCAACCCCCTTTGGGAACTGACGTGGATCGTATTCGAATCAGCGTCGTTAAACAACTCTCAAGGTCATTTGGGGGCTTCCTGTTCAAACATAGGTCATATTCGAACCAAAGAGAACGTAGCTGTCGGTACCCTCTTGATCGGCAGCGCCAAAGCCACTGGGGGCTATATGATTGTATTCGAATCTTAGTTTAACCCCTTTGGGACGGTTTTCTGATCGTATTCGAATCAGAAGCCTCAAAAATTTTGAAGTCTCTTTTTGCAAATAATTTTTGGGATTTTATTTGAAAGCTCTTTTGAACACATCTAAAGTGTATATGAGTGGTTTCTATTTAAACCCGGCTTGATCTTCGATGATAAGTCGCCGGCTTATGACAATCATCATCTATGTGGAAGCATTGGCTTCTAAGGATTGGGTTATCACACTTACTGCACAGGTATCATAAGCCGGCAGTACAATTCAATATCACAGGTATGATATTGTTTATACATGATTATGTTTAAACTGGCCCTGGCTATGGACTTTAAGCCGCCGACATGTTTTGAATTGCGCCATTGGAATCATGCGCGTATCAAAGATTGGGTTGTCACCCTTACTGCACAAGTCACATAAACCGGCAGTGAAAATTCAATATCCCAGATTGAAATTGGTGTCTCAAAAGGGTTATCAATTCTTGATTTTCTCAAAGGCTATAAGCCGCCGGGTTGTACAAATTCCGGCTTACAATGGAGGCGTATTAAATCGCCATCGGCGAAGAGCCGCCGAGTATTTAAGCTCCGGATTGACTTATCAGCTGATGAGGTATTCAAAGTCGCTTTGGCGGAATGGCTATTATTTTTATCAATGGATATGATTTATTATACAATGGAAAGAATATTCCCGAGTCGCTGCAGGCTTACGACCCGACACATGGGGGCTACATTATTCAAATTGAGATTATATCAAATATGCAAGTCCCATGTCACTGCCAGCATGCACCATGGCACTTGGGGGCTAATGGAAAGTCATTTTTTGCTCACCTCATTGAAGACCCGACTCATCACATCGTAATGAGCCGGCCCTTGGGGACTGCCAATTGCTCCTGTCAAACAATTCAAGACAATTCTAGGATGACCCGACTACACTACTATGACTATAGCCGACTCATGGGGGCTACACAACTGGATTTTATTTAAAGCCATGGTGATAAGTCCCGGCTTATTCATGCTGATTAAACAGGCCCTTGGGGGCTACAGGTAATATGGATATAAGGGAGAAATATCTTCAAATTCTCAGTTTTGAGTAAATAAAATTGACCTGGTGTCTGCAAAAAATCATAAACCGGCGTCGGCGACAATTATGACTTGGCATCATCTATTTATAACCCGGCAATTTTGGTACTCATAAACCGGCAAGTTTTATATCTTTAAGCCGGATGAATATAAGTTGAATATTTGAAGACCAATATTTTTGTCAAGTCAGAGCATTGAAAGCCGACTCAAGTGGATTATCTCTTACAATATTTCTCAACAAGAGAACAATGTCAGCAAATTGACTCTGAAGCTGGCCTGTTGACCTGGATTTTCAAAGGAAGTATCTGGATTTTTTGCATTGGCAAAATTTGAACATATCTGCTAAAGAGATTTGCTATGAGATTATGGATACATATCAAGAAGGAAGATGACAAGGACTTAAGGATGACCAAGTGCCGGCTTACAAAGAATATTTAACCCGGAACACAACCTGTCAAATTTGTTCTTGTGTTTATATTGCAGATTAGTTTAACATGGATAAATCCAAATTAAACTGGGGGCAAATGTCAGGGATATACCCCGCGGTATGACCCGACCGGAATTGGCGTCTCACTAGTAACCCGCCCGGAGCTTGGCGATTCACAGATAACCTGGCCGATCTTGGCGACTCATTAGTAACCCAGCGGGCGGGTCAGATGGACAACAAGGCCTAAAACCCAGAAGGCCGGCTCACGTTATGATGGGCCGGATTAAAAGGAAAGGGATGACGAATATTTCCTTTACGAGGAAGCAAGACCCGGACTTGTAATTAACTTGTAAGAGAAGATAGACTAGTCCTAGTCCTACTAGGACTCCACATGTAACCCGCCCCTCTAACTTATATAAGGAGGGGCAGGGCACCCCAAAGAGGGACGAGCAACAAGAAACAATCTCTAGGGCTAGACTCAAAGAGCCGGCTTACCGGCGATTCTCTCATAAGCATAATGAGACCTAGCCACAAACAGCATGTAGGGTTGTTACCGGATGATGTTTCCCGGGGCCCGAAGCTGTCTAAACCCTTGTCTTGTGCGTTGATCCGCCCTGCGTCTCTCATCCCAATCAACCCCTCCCAAGCTACTACATAGATGCGCTGGCCTCACGACTAAGTCCTTACACCTAGGACATCTAACGTGTTAATTCCACGACACCTCTGCTTGGACTCAATAAGTACCTCACTAATGTAGTAAAATGGTCGTTGAACCGGATACTCCTTGTCTGGCACCTTCCTTTCCACCACAATGGCTACACTGACAGCTCGGCTATTGGCAGCCACATATAACAACAAAGGCTCTTTATCAATGGGAGCAGCGAGAACGGGCGGCTCAGCCAACTGTTTCTTCAAATCCTCAAACGCTTGATTAGAAGCATCACTCCAAACAAAGTGATATGTCTTCTTCATCATCTGGTAAAGAGGGATAGCCTTCTCACCCAACCGGCTTATGAACCGGCTTAAGGCCGCAATATGACCCACCAAACGTTGGACATCATTGATACACGTCGGTTTAGCCAGAGAGGTGATAGCCTTTATCTTCTCCAAGTTAGCTTCAATGCCTCGTTCTGAAACCAGAAAACCCAAAAGTTTGACTGCTGGCACACCAAAAACACATTTGGCCGGGTTAAGCATCATCTTATAAACCCGGAGATTGTCAAAGGTCTCCTTCAAATCATCAATCAGGGTCTCCTTATTCCTGGACTTTACCACAATGTCATCCACATAAGCATGAACATTACGCCCGATTTGATTGTGAAGGCAATTTTGCACACGCTGTTGGTAAGTCGCCTGGGCACTCTTGAGCCCACAAGGCATGGACACATAGCAGAAGGCTCCAAACGGAGTAATGAAGGTTGTCTTCTCCTGGTCCTTAACTGCCATCTTGATCTGATGATAACCAGAATAAGCATCCAAAAAGCTCAAACACTCGCAACCCGCCGTAGCATCAATAATCTGATCAATACGAGGGAGAGAAAAAGGATCAACCGGACAAGCCTTGTTTAAGTCCGTGTAGTCCACACACATGTGCCAGGTGCCATTCTTTTTAACCACCAGCACCGGATTAGCCAACCATTCAGGGTGAAAAACTTCAACAATGAACCCAGCCGCCAAGAGCCGAGCCACTTCTTCACCAATGGCTTTATGCCTTTCTTCATTAAAACGACGAAGGAATTGCTTGACCAGTTTAAACTTTGGATCAATATTAAGAGTGTGCTCAGCGAGTTCCCTCGGGACACCTGGCATGTCAGAAGGTTTCCATGCAAAGATGTCCCGGTTCTCACGGATGAACTTGATGAGCGCGCTTTCCTATTTCGAATCCAGATTGGCACTGATGCTGAACTGCTTGGATGAATTTCCAGGAACGAAATCAACTAGCTTTGTGTCATCTTCCGACTTAAACTTCAAGACCGGATCGTGCTCCATGGTTGGCTTTTTCAAAGATGTCATATCTGCCGGGTAAACATTGTCTTTATAAAACTTCAATTCCTCTGTTGCGCAAATGGACTCAGCATAAGCAGCGTCAGCTTCTTCACACTCCAAAGCTATCTTTCGGATTCCATGCACCGTGATGGTGCCCTTGTGACCCGACATCTTGAGCTGTAAGTAAACATAACAAGGCCTCGCCATGAATTTAGCGTAAGCCGGCCGCCAGAACAGAGCATGATAAGGGCTCTTGATTTTAACCACTTCAAAGGTCAACGTCTCAGATCTGGAATCATACTCATCTCCAAAAGCAACTTCCAAAGATATCTTACTGACTGGATATGCCGACTTACCAGGCACTACACCGTGAAAAACAGTGTTTGACGGTTTAAGGTTTTTATCGGTCAACCCCATGCGACGGAAAGTTTCATAGTAAAGGATATTGATGCTGCTGCCCCCATCCATGAGAACCTTAGTGAATTTGTATCCTCCAACCTGAGGTGCCACCACCAGTGCCAAGTGACCCAGATTATCAACTCGGGGCGGGTGATCCTCACGACTCCATACAATGAGCTGCTCAGACCACCGCAAATAACGGGGAACCGCTGGCTCAACGGCGTTCACAACTCTTTTACGGAGCTTCTGATCCCGCTTGCATAAACTCGTGGTGAAGACGTGGTACTGCCCACTATTCGGCTGTTTCGGATTACTTTGATAACCAGATTGCTGATGTTGATTCCCATGACTAGACTGTTGATTATAACCACCTTAACTGCCATGATTGCCTTGATTGCTTTGGCCTTGAAAACCGGAATTAGAACCGCCACCACCGTAACTCGGACCATGAGAGCCCGAACCTGAGCCACCATTCGGCCCATGATTGTTCTGGAAAAGATGAGATTTCCTGAACTCTTTCATGATATTGCAATCCTTCCATAGATGCTTGGACAGCTTCTCACGAGATCCGTGCTTCGGACACGGTTGATTCATCAACGCTTCGAGGTTGATATTTGACCCTTTAGCCTGAGCCGGCCCTCCTTTGCGTCACTGGTTATAATTCCGCGCGCCAGTGTTAGCCACGAAGTCCAAACTCCCCTCAGCTCTGCGCATACCATTGCCACCTTCCTGCCCTTTCACACTGCTACTCTTCTTTCCCTTACCCGGGCTTTCCTCATCAGACTCGGGGTCCTTGGTACTATCAGAGTCGGAATATTTGACAAGAGCCACCATGAGCTCCCCCATATCATTACAGTGGCGCTTAAGCCCCCAAGCTTCTGCTTAAGGGGCATAAAACGACAATTCTTCTCCAACATTAATACTGCTGAGCCGACGTTGATTTGATCCGATGAGTGTAGTATAGCCGAGACCCGGCGCACCCAATGGGTTGTTGACTGGCCCTCTTCTTGGACACAGGCGTCCAAATCCACAATTGACATAGGCTGCTTGCACGTATCTTTAAAATTCTGGATAAAACGGGTTTTTAACTCGACCCATGATCCAATGGAGTTGGCTGGCAACCCCTTCAACCAAGTACTGGTTGTTCCTTCCAACATCATGGTGAAGTACTTAGCACATGTAGCATCATCAACATCCAACAGCTCCATCGCCATCTCATAGCTCTCAACCCACGCCTCAGGGGGTAAGTCAGCTGTGTAGTTGGGTACCTTACGGGGACCCTTCAATTCCTTGGGCAAACGTATGTTACATAAAGCCGGCACTAAACATGGTACTCCCAAGGTTTTGGAGGTCACGCCTATCTCCACTGAAGTCGTCAGATAAACCGGAGGATGCTGATGAGCCGCTTGCTGAGCCGCCAGCTCAGCCTCTCGATGTGCTCCGCCCTGATCCACCAAATCCTGAGCACCATCACGTGCCGGGTCATGTCCATAAGGCCGGTTATAGCGCCGGTCAATGCTTGAAACGGCTGGTGAATCAATGTGTCTGCTATAACTCCGCCTTGGACGAGGGGTTGAGTGAATCCTCTCACGACTGTAAGAATAAGCCTCTTGTTGTACTAGTGCTGTCTGAAGAAGCTCTCTAGCCCTCCGTGTTTCAATCCCAGCTGGAGACTCGCCTTCAACTGGGAGAGCCATCAATCGTGTCGCCGCGGCGATCATATTATCCAAAGGGTTAGAATAATGACCCGGTGGCGTCGGCACACACTGTGGCGGGGTATTATTCAGACGAGGCGGGTCTGCTGCGTGCGGCTAAGCCGGCGCTTCGGTCCTAGGCGTGGCTACCACCCGATTTATCTCTGGCGGGTTACTGGTCCCTGCTCCAGGCGTATTGAAAAGGTTCCATGGATCGTAAACTGGGGGTAGACGACTACGGTGCCTCCTCCTTAGAATCTCATTTGAAGCGTTCTGATCCAATGTGAGCCGGTAAGAATCTGCTTGAATCCTCTGTTCCTGAGCATCCAAAATAGCTCGCTCCGCAGTCATCCCAGCGTTCTCAGCCACTAAATCTTCCTTGGCTTGCGCTATCTCATCACGCAATTTTGCAACCTCCGCGTTATGCTGATGTTGATTTGCCGGGTTAACATTTGCTGCTAACAATGTTGTCAGATTATCCAATAAGTCGGACAAAACCTGAGCCGGTGGGCGCACATGGCCTCCTGCCCTGGCCACCGTTGTTGTTGCTGACCCGGAAATCACCACTGCTGCAGTCATAGAATTCTGCGCTCGCTGTGTACCGGCCATGAAAATTACGACCCTATTCGGCGGCTCATAGGGGTCCGGAATACTGTCGCCATCGGAACAGCCCCCAAGCCGGCCGTCTTGCAGCTGATACATTGAATTAGTATCGCTTGTGGACAATTCACCATTAGAATAGATGGCCGTCTCACCGCCAGACACGGATCCTTCCTCAAATTCTGCCCCATGGGTGAATCCAACGAAGGCGCGTTTCACGGCGTGTTGAACCCGGGCGGGTCGTGCGCGCTGAGCCGTCTCGATGATGTCGGTGCAGATGTCCGGCTCAGGGCCTGGTTTGCCAATCTTGCTAAGGAAGACGTGGATTCCGCCGAAGGGGACCCGACACCCATACTCGATTGAGCCGGCCTCGGGGCCCCAGCCTGCATCATCGATGTAGAGCTTGCTGCGACGACTTTTGGTCATGCGGCCCACAGCGTATCCCTTGATCCCTTCGAAGTTGCCCTGTAAGAACTCGAAACCACCGTGCGCTGGCCCCATGGTGGGCGCCAACTATCGTGGAATCGTCACGGCAGATGTCCTAGGGTAAGGACTTAGTCGTGGAGCCATCGCAACGAGGTTAGCTTAAAGGGGTTTGTCGTGGAATTGTCACGGCAGATGTCCTTAGAGTTAGGACTTAGTCGCGAGGCCAACGCATCTATGCGGTAGCTTGAGAGGGGTTGGGCGCAATCGAGAGACCCAACACAAGACAGGGATTTAGACAGCTTCGGGCCCCGGGAAACATCATCCGGTAATAACCCTACATGCAGTTTGAGGCTAGGTCTCATTATGATCATGAGTGAATCGCCGGCTCGGCCGGCTCTTTGTGTCTAGCCCTAAAGATTGTTTCTTGCCCCCCCTTTGGGGTGCCCTGCCCCTCCTTATATAAGTTAGAGGGGTGGGTTACATGTGGAGTCCTAGTAGGACTAGGACAAGACTATCTTTTCTTACAAGTTGAATACAAGTCCGGGTCTTGCTTCCTCGTAAAGGAAATATTCGTCATCCCTTTGTTCTTAAGCGGGCCCATCATAAATGTGAGTCGGCTCTCTGGGCCTTGGGCCTTGTCTTCCATCTGACCCGCCATCGGGGCCATCCATGAGTCGTCAGGCTCATGAGTCGTCAGTCCTCCGGCGGGTCATCGGTGAAGCGCCAAGTCCAGCCGGGTCGTACCGCGGGGTATATCCCCGACATTAGCCCCCAGTTTAATTTTGGATTTATCCATGTTAAACTGATCCTGTAAAACAAACACAAGAACAAATTTGACAGGTTGTGCTCCGGGTTAAATATTCTTGTAAGCCGGCACCTGACCATCCTTAAGTCCTTGACATTTTCTCCTGGAAAACCGAGTCAATAGGCCAGCTTCATAATCCATTTGCTGACATTGGCTCGATTTATGATTGCCAAAATTGCCGGGTTATAAATAAATGATGCCGGGTCATGATTGTTGCAGACACCGGGTTAATCTGGTCTGCTCCAAACCGAGAATTTGAAAAAAAAATCTCTCTTATATGCATATCACCTGTAGCCCCCAAGTGCAGGGTTGTCATGCTTGCAGCAACCTGGGACTTGTAATTGCCTTATACTCATGAAAACTTCAACCAGTGTAGCCCCCAAGGGCCGGGTCATTATGCAATAATGAGCAGGGACTTTGTAAATACGATCATGTAATCTTGACTAGCAACATGTAGCCCCCAAGGGCCGGGTCAGTAAGATATTACCGAGCTGGGACCTTGTATATGATTCATTGATAATAACAGCATATGATCTAATCTCCACCATGGGGCTTGAACCCACGTCCACAAGGTTAACAGCTTTGTACCCTACCAACTGAGTAGTGGATCTTTCAATATAACAGATTAAGGCTTGTGTACCTTGAATTTTCGATAGGAGCAATTGGTAGCCCCCAAGGGCCGGCTCATTTAGAATGTGATGAGTCGGGTCTTCTATAAGTTGAGCAAAAATGACTTTGCATTAGCCCCCAAGTGCCATGGTATATGCTGGCAGTAACATGGGACTTGCATATTCGATATAATATCAATTTGAATAATGTAGCCCCCAAGTGCCGGGTCGTAAGCCTGCAGCGACTCGGGACTATTCCTTCCATTGTATAATAAATCATATCCATTGATAAAATAATAGCCAGTGCGCCAAAGCGACTTTGAATACCTCATCTGTTTATAAGTAAATCTGGAGTTTAAATACCCGGCGGCTCTTGGCCGATGGCAATTTAATACGCCTCCATTGTAAGCTGGAACTTTTATAACCCGGCGGCTTATAGCCTTTGAGAAAATCAAGAATTGATAACCCTTTTGAGACACCAATTTCAATCTTTGATGATGGGCTTGAACTTAATCATTTATGTAAGTCATAGCTCTGTAAATCCTGCATAGAGATTAAACAACATATGCCCTGGTGACTTAACGTCAAAAGCCAGGACGGGTAACCACCCAAATGTAGTCTTATCCTGCACACAAGTAGATCACAAAATCCCTTGATGGTTTACCGCAGGGCGGGTCATAATATCTCACATATAACCATTGTGATATTGAATTTGTACTGCCGGTTTACATGACCTGTGCAGTAAGGGTGATAACCCAATCTTTAGAAATCAAGACTTCCAAATGTTTATGATTGTCATATGATGGCGACTTATCATCCAAAGTCAAACCGGGTTAAATAGCAACCACTCATATACACTTTAGATATGATCAAAAGAGCTTCAAATAAAATCCAAAAACTGTTTGCAAAAAGAGACTTCAAAAATTTTGAGGCTTCTGATTCGAATACGATCAGAAAACTGTCCCAAAGGGGTTAAGCTAAGATTCGAATACGATCATATAGCCCCCAGTGGCTTTGGCATTGCCGATCAAGAGGGTACCGACAGCTATGTTCTCTTTGGTTCGAATACGACCTATGTTTGAACAGGAAGCCCCCAAATGACCTTGAGAGTTGTTTAACGATGCTGATTCGAATACGATCCACGTCGGTTCCCAAAAGCGGTTGAGCTATGATTCGAATACGATCAAGAAGCCCCCTAGTGAGCTCGGCAGTGTGCCGATCAAGAGGGTACCGACAGTTATGTTCTCTTTGGTTCGAATACGACCTATGTTTGAATAGGAAGCCCCCAAATGACCTTGTGGGCTGTGCCCAAGGGGCACCTATGTTTGAGTTGTGCCTTTACAACAGACTGCCTTTGGTCCCTTTAATTTTTCTGAGAACTCGAACTTGCGAGAGATTAAATCTTTTTGAACCGGAAATTCTTAAACCGGATATTGAGAGTGTCAAATCTTTGTGAGAGACAAATTTACCTTGAGCCGGATTTTGAAGATTTGAGAGCTTCGAAGCTTTGTGGTCGATAAATTTCCCATGAACCGGTTTTTAAACAGGATATTAAGAGCTTCAGTGCCTTGTGGGAGAGAGATGTCTCTTGAGCTGGATTTTAAACCAGAATCTTCATTTTGAGCCGACAATTTTCTGATGGTTTTTAAATTTTCACCAATATGGCAGTAGCCTCTGGAACCGGGTTATCTTCCCTCCAATGATCCGGGGTCTTGAATCTCACAATGTTTACTAAGGGATGTCATCGTAGCCCCCGAGCCTTAAGACTACCCGAGGAGTTGGCTTGAGACTCTCCATGCTTGATCATGATATGACCAGTGGGTTGCTGAAATATGTTGAATCTCGGTGGGTTATAATTGACCCTGTCCATTGACCCATCCGGTGCAGGTAAGGGCCATAGCTTGATGGCCTCCTTTGTAATGGTGAATTCTGCATAAGAAATTGCACAGACGAGAGTAATTGTTCTCGAAGAAAATAGAAATATATCAATAGAAACTTGATAGGATGGATTTCACCTGATATGTTTGACCGGAAACTATCAGCCGTAGGGTTGCAGCAATGATGACAGAGGTGGCGGCTTAAAACGCAGCAGTGGGCGTCTCAAAAGTGATCCTCCGGGTCATGTTTGACTATTTTTTTTAAGAGGCATGAGGCCTATCTCTTATCCACCGGGTCAATCTCCTCCTTATTATATATTTTTATTCCAGCTGACTCGCTCCATCCTTGCACACTGGAACCTCACATCGATGTAGTAATGGTTTATCAATGCTAGCAATTTGTGCTAGATGATCATGTGAGCAAAAAGTACTCAATTGATACTCGGCCGTGAAGTCTTTCACGTGAGCAGTGGCAGGAGCAACTTGTTTCTGCCCCTACTGTTGTCTTTTGTCTTCACATGCATGTGTAGCAGACATGGCGACTTAGCGCAACGACGGAGCGCAGCACGGAAAGGCACAAGGCCACAGAAGAAGTGACGGAGGCGGCCGCCGGAGACGGTGCAAGGCCCTGGCAACCCAAGGAGGACGGCGGCACTTTGAAGCGCGGCAGCTCATGGCACGGCGACTCACCGCATAAGCAGGTCGAGACCGGGCGGCTCAAGACACCCCGAGGAAGCAGATCGAGGCGGCAGGCCGGCAACCTGCGAGACTTGGAGGACTGCTCCAGCGGCTCACAATGGGCGTGAGCCGTGAGGCCTGTGCGGCCGTTTGAGACGGCGGCAAACCCGGCAAAGCCACGGTGACGGTGACTTAGCGATGGCGCGAGGCCGCAATGGGTTGCAGTGGAAGCGGCCTGCGGTGATTTGGCGAGGTCAGCGGGAGAAACAGCTGCGGAGCAGAGCCCGGCGACCCGGTAGTAGACCGCAGGTGAGGAAAACTCCACGGCTGCGCTGGAGAGCCCGTCACGCAAGGCGGCGACTTGAGAGGCTGCGGACGCGGAGACGCCGGCGATGTGACGATTCCGACGCGAGCACCGCGCAGGCGGCGGTTGACGAAGCGGAGCTTGGCAGAAACCGTGTTCATATCTGGGTCGTGGGCTGTTTCCCTCATATAAGTTTTTTTCTTCATCCAGCACAACCTTGAAATCCGCATAGCACTAGATGCACCTTGTGACTTATTTAATCTCCACGTGAAGAGCTCTTTGGGCATTCCACCAGGCTTTGCAATTAGCGGTGCTTTGGGTGGAATCTGGCGTGGGGATGTGGGTCCATGGCTGCCTGACAACCCCCTTTTTTCCTTTGTTTTGTGCAGACACACGGACTCCGGTCTTCTATGGTTGGAGATGTTCTGCGCACACCGCGACAATTAAGTTGCGTCGATGATTTTCCTAGGGACTCTGAGCGCTCTGGCTCGATCTCATCTTGGTATTGTAGCCTTACAAGTCATGCTATGTTTAATATGGAAACGGACGATGCCTGGCTAAAAGTCGGTCTCGGCGGATCAATCACGCGTGGGCTGGTATGAATTTTCTTCTTCTCAGGAGTAGTCGCCACGGATCAGCGACTTCGCTTGTCTCGGCTTTCGGCTGCTGTATAGATCGAATATGCTGCAACAAAAATTGTCGATGATCTCGATGAAACTTTTAATTTGGCAGAGCACTTTTTTAGCAGCGGCACACCCGACACATGCCAATTTTCTCTTGATCTTCATCTCATATATGTCATTGCGTCTGCTCGTCATGGAGACGACGTATATCGTTCAAATCCAGTTCTTCTTCATCCGGAAATCACGAACTTCTCGAACCCTAGAAAATATCCCTCCAAGAAGTCAACACCACCGTGCGCAAGCCCCACGGTGGGCGCCAACTGTCGTGGAATTGTCACGGCAGATGTCCTTAGTGTCAGGACTTAGTCGCGAGGCCAACGCATCTATGCGGTAGCTTGAGAGGGGTTGGGCGGAATCGAGAGACACAACACAAGACAGGGATTTAGATAGCTTCGGGCCCCGGGAAACATCATCCGGTAATAACCCTACATGTTGTTTGAGGCTAGGTCTCATTATGATCATGAGTGAATCACCGGCTCGGCCGGCTCTTTGTGTCTAGCCCTAAAGATTGTTTCTTGTCCCCACTTTGGGGTGCCCTGCCCCTCCTTATATAAGTTAGAGGGGAAGGTTACATGTGGAGTCCTAGTAGGACTAGGACAAGACTATCTTTTCTTACAAGTTGAATACAAGTCCGGGTCTTGCTTCCTCGTAAAGGAAATATTCGTCATCCCTTTGTTCTTAAGGCGGCCCATCATAAATGTGAGCCGGCTCTCTGGGCCTTGGGCCTTGTCTTCTATCTGACCCGCCATCGGGGCCATCCATGAGTCGTCAGGCTCGTGAGTCGTCAGTCCTCCGGCGGGTCATCGGTGAAGCGCCAAGTCCGGTCGGGTCGTACCGCGGGGTATATCCCCGACAGGGTTAAATGGGACAAAGGAGACGGGGAGTTTATACTGGTTCGGCCCCTTGCGGTGAAGGTAAAGGCCTAATCCAGTTTGAGGTGGTATTGCTGATGTTTCGATTACCATGGAGCGATTACGCTTGACCTAGCTTTCGATCTGTTGTCTCTTGCCCTAAGTCGCCGCCGGGTCGTCCCTTATATACACAGGTTGACGCCTGGCGGCTCACAGACTCCCGGTCGGCTCATAAACAACGTGTCCGGCTCGGTGACTAACTGTACATGCCTTATAATACAAGGAATACATATATGGCGGTCTACACTTGTTGGGCCTTAAGTCACCCTTGGGCTCCGGGCCCTCAACGAGTTTACGTAGTGAACCGCCATCTTCAGCATGCCCATAGGCTTTGTCTTGATAAACCACCATGGGCTTAACCCAGCCCCTCCTGGGTGGGTTAACTCAATAGTTATATCCTCAACAACGGCTGAAGCTTTAGCATGTTCCTTTACTCTAACAGGAAAATGTGGTTTCTCAATATAAGCAGTAGGAACAACTGGATCAACATTATAAGTAATGGTTTCTTCTTGAGATTTAATAGGTTCTACTACTTTTACTTCAATGGGAGGATGATATTTAAACCACTTCTCCTTAGCGAGATCAACATGACTAGCAAATGATTCACAGAAAGAAGCTACTATCTCAGAGGCAAGTCCATATTTAGTGTTAAATTCACGAAAAGCATCGGTCCATAAAAGATTTAACACAATCAAACTTCAGGTTTACACCTGACTCCTTACCTTCGTCGAGCTCCCAATCTTCAGATTTGTGTTTAATTATTTCCAATAAATCCCATTTGAATTCAATAGTCTTCTTTATAAAATAACCAGTACAAGAAGTATCGAGCATGGATTGATCATTACGAGAAAGCCGAGCATAAAAATTATGAATAATAATTTCTCTTGAGAGCTCATGATTGGTGCATGAATATATCATTGACTTAAGCCTCCCCCAAGCTTGAGCGATACTTTCGCCTTCACGAGGCCAAAAATCATATATATAACTCCGATCACAATGAACCAGATGCATAGGATAAAACTTCTGATGAAATTCCAATTTCAATCGGTTGTAATTCCAAGTCCCAATATCATTGCGTAGCCTATACCATGTCAATGCCTTATCCTTCAAAGATAAAGGGAAGACCTTCTTCTTGACTTCATCCTCTGGCAAACCTGCAAGCTTAAATAATCCACAAACTTCATCCACATAGATTAGATGCATATCAGGATGTAATGTTCCATCTCCTGCATAAGGATTAGCTCGCAGTTTCTCTATCATACCCGAAGGAATTTCATAATAAATATTTTTAGTAGGTTCAGTAGGTTGAGGGACAACACTTTTCCCTTCCGACTGAGGTGAAGATACCATGAACAAACCCCTCAAAGGATGATTTTCTATAGTGACAAGTGACTATAAAATTCAGCACTTAATATAATTTTTTCCTTATGAATTTCCTCTTACCAAAGGTGCTTCACTCCCCGGCAATAGTGCTAGAAAAGAGTCTTGATGAGCCACATGTATAGGAGATCTATTGTAGTCCTTTCGATAAGTAATAGTGTCGAACCCAACAAGGAGCAGAAGGAAATGACAAGCGGTTTTTAGCAAGGTATTTTCTGCAAGCACTGAAATTATCGGTAGCAGATAGTTTTGTGATAAGATAATTTGTAATGCGTAACAAGTAACAAGTGTAACTAAGGTGCAGCAAGGTGGCCCAATCCTTTTTGTATCACAGGATAAGCCTGGACAAACTCTAGTATAAAGCAAAGCGCTCCCGAGGACACATGGGAGTTGTTGTCAAGTTAGTTTTCATCATGCTCATATGATTCGCGTTCGTTACTTTGATTATTTGATATGTGGGTGGACCGGTGCTTGGGTCCTGTCCTTACTTGGACAAGCCTCCCACTTATGACTAACCCCTCTTGCAAGCATCCGCAACTACGAAACAATAATTAAGATAAATCTAACCATAGCATGAAACATGTGGATCCAAATCAGCCCCTTACAAAGCAACGCATTGTAACACCCCGGATGTAACTTTCCATATTTGTAACTCCAACTCTTGTCATTTTCGGCTATGTGCTATGATATTCCCTTCGTGGTCGGGTTTTGTTTTTCGTTTTGCATTTTGTTCATGTCATGCATCTCATATCATGTCATCATGTGCATCTCATTTGCGTACGTGTTCGTCTCATGCATCCGAGCATTTTCCCCGTTGTCCGTTTTGCAATCCAACACTCCCACATGCGTCAGCGCACCCCACTTGTCTCTTTTTCGTGAGCGGGTGTTAAACGTTCTCGGAATGGACTGAGATTTGTCAAGTGGCCTTGGTATACCACCGGTAGACCACCTATCAAGTTTCGTTCCATTTGGAGGTCGTTTGATACTCCAACGGTTAACCGGGTAACCGCAAAGTCCTTTTGTGTGTTGCAGAAAAACCCCCCTCCAAACAGCCCAATAACCCATCTAAGTCACCTCCATGCTCTCGGTCGTTCGATCACGATCGTGTGGGCGAAAACCGCACTCCATTTGGAGTCTCCTAGCTCCCTCTACCTATAAATTAGTCCCCTCCCCCGAAATTTCGGGCAAAACCACCCCTAACCCAAGCAAAATCGCCCTCCGCCGCCACCGGACATGTCCACCGCCGCCGAACGAACCCGCCGCCGCGCCCGCGCCAACCCCAG
>NC_057808.1:282310303-282319900 GCF_018294505.1 Triticum aestivum | reverse complement strand
CGCCTGACCCTGCCGCCCGGTCGCCGCCTCGCCGCCTTCACCGGAGCGCCGCCTCCCGTCGCCCGCGCCTTCGCCCGTCCCCGCCGCGACGCCGGTCGGATCCGCCTCCGGTGACCGCGCGCCTCTCCCTCCTCTCCTCGCCGGCCGCCGTCTCCCTCCTCCTTCCGCAGCTCCTGCGAGCGCCAGATCCAGATCGAGGTTGCTTCCCCCCCTCGAAATTCTCCGTCCCGAGATATTTTTTACAATATGTGGCTCTGTTCATTGCATGATAACGCCGTGCATACTGCTCCGTCTCGTGCGTGTAATATATCGAAATGTTCATTACGAGATGCTATTCATTTTGTTCCATTGTACCATACTCGTTTGAGTCCATCTTGATGCCCAAATCTCTGGTGCAAGAGTGCTATATGATGTTTACTGCTGTTACTTATCAGAATTTGGTGTTTTGTTATTTTTGCTAAATTTGATGTGTGCATCTTATGAGCATGAGCTATACGTGTTTTGATCTATGCCATACCATCTTTACAGAGGTGTATGCCATGTATTTTTGTGATCTATGTGGTGACTAGCACAAGCATGCAAACTAGGCTTCGTGATGTTTCTGTTTTTCAGGGGCTTAGAATTTTGCTATGTATCCATGTGGCTACAGAGAGATACATGCTTCTTTTGGGCATTTTCAGTAAGGATGTTTTGTAGATATAGTTGTGCTCTATCCAACCATGCCCCTGTTGGCAATTATGGAGTGCCATAGCATGTCTTAATCTTGCTCTACGTTTGCTACAAAATGTTCCTGGCAGAATGTTAATATGATATTCAATTTTGCCAAGGTTATTGTAGTTGATCCATAGATGCTATGAACTTGCTCTTGCCATGGATAGCTTCATATACATGCCGTCTTACTGTAGGTTTCCTTGTTTTATCATGCATTTCTTTGTGAGTGAATCAAGCTCATCAAGATGCCTTCATAATTTTGTTTACTGCCATGCTCTGTTTTCTGCCAAGTCTGAAACCTGTTAACGAAACTTGCTATGTTTACATGAGTGCCATAATATCTTCTGATCCTTTTTGGCTCATGGTCAGCAAGGGACTTTTGTTCTATGCATTTATTATATTCATGCCATGCCTTGTTTTGCTATGTTAAGTTCCTGTAGCATGTTGATTGCTTGCTCTGAACATTGCTACCTGATGCTGTTTCAGCCATGTCCAGTATTTTCACCAAGTCTGTGAAGCTGATATCTTTTGCACTTTTGCCATGCTTGTTTGAACCTGTTATGGTGTGATATAGCCGTATCTCAGTGTTCATCTTTTGTCAGGCATCTCCTTTATATTACTTCCATATGCTTTGTTGCTATGTTGGGGTGCTTTAGAATAGTTACTTGATGTATTCTAAGTGCTTTCATGCTGTTAATCGCAGATTCGTGTCATTCTTGTTTTGCTTGCCATTTGCAAACCGTGCATCCATTTTCGGTGATCTTTATATCGATTTCAACCGAAATCATCTCATCTTTTCAGTGGAAAACTTGGTTTGCCAAGTTACTGCCTTGTTCATCCTTTTTCTTCCGGAGCACGCATACGCATCGCATATCATATCTCGCATATCATGCATGTATTGCATCATGTTGTTTGTGCATTTCCCGTGATTGATTGTGGTTCCATTGCTTGTGTTCTTGCTGTGGTTAGAGCCGGGAGACGATTTCGTGAATGAGGAACCTGTTGATTACGCTTACGAGGATCAAGCTTTCGACAACTCTGAGAACCTTGCAGGCAAGATGACCATACCCTCGAAATCACTTCTATCTTTGCTTTGCTAGTTGATCGTTCTATTGTCATGCTGCGCTACCTACCACTTGCTATATCATGCCTCCCATATTGCCATGTCAAGCCTCTAACCATCCTTTCCTAGCAAACCGTTGTTTGGCTAAGTTACCGCTTTTGCTCAGCCCTTCTTATAGCGTTGCTAGTTGCAGGTGAAGTTGAAGTTGGTTCCATTTTGGAACATGGAAATTTTTGCATATCACAATATCTCTTTTTTAATTAATGCATCTATATATATTTGGTAAAGGGTGGAAGGCTCGGCCTTATGCCTGGTGTTTTGTTCCACTCTTGCCGCCCTAGTTTCCGTCATACCGGTATTATGTTCCTTGAGTTTGCGTTCCTTACGCGGTTGGGTGATTTATGGGACCCCCTTGACAGTTCGCCTTGAATAAAACTCCTCCAGCAAGGCCCAACCTTGGTTTTACCATTTGCCACCTAAGCCTTTTTCCCTTGGGTTTTCGCGAGCCCGAGGGTCATCTTTATTTTAACCCCCTGGGCCAGTGCTCCTTCGAGTGTTGGTCCGAACCGAGTAGACTGCGGGGCCACCTCGGGGAAACTTGAGGCCTGGTTTTACTCGTAGGATGTCTCATCCATTGTGCCCTGAGAACGAGATATGTGCAGCTCCTATCGGGATTTGTCGGCACATCGGGCGGCTTTGCTGGTCTTGTTTTACCATTGTCGAAATGTCTTGTAAACCGGGATTCCGAGACTGATCGGGTCTGTCCGGGAGATGGTTTATCCTTCGTTGACCGTGACAGCTTATAATGGGCTAAGCTGGGACACCCCTGTAGGGTATTATCTTTCGAAAGCTATGCCCGCGGTTATGAGGCAGATGGGAATTTGTTAATGTCCGGTTGTAGAGAACTTGTCACTTGACTTAATTAAAATACATCAACCGTGTGTGTAGCCGTGATGGTCTCTTCTCGGCGGAGTCTGGGAAGTGAACACGGTTTGAGTTATGAATGAACGTAAGTAGTTTCAGGATCACTTCTTGATCATTTCTAGCTTCGCGACCATTGCGTTGCTTCTCTTCTCGCTCTCATTTGCGTATGTTAGCCACCATATATGCTTAGTGCTTGCTGCAGCTCCACCTCATTACACCATCCTTTCCTACAAGCTTAAATAGTCTTGATAACGCGGGTGTGAGATTGCTGAGACCTCGTGACTCACAGATTCTACCAAAACAGTTGCAGGTGCCGACGATGCTAGTGCATATGACGCAACCGAGCTCAAGTGGGAGTTCGATGGGGAACGTGGTCATTACTATGTTTCTTTTCCTGATGATCAGTAGTGGAGCCCAGTTGGGACGATCGGGGATCTAGCATTTGGGGTTATCTTATTTTCATTTGGATTTGACCGTAGTCGGTCTATGTGTGGATTTTAGATGATGTATGAATTAAATTTATGTATTGTGTGAAGTGGCGATTGTAAGGCAACTCTCGTTATCCCATTCTTGTTCATTACATGGGATTGTGTGAAGATGACCCTTCTTGCGACAAAACCACAATGCGGTGATGCCTCTAAGTCGTGCCTCAACATGTGGGAGATATAGCCGCATCGTGGGTGTTACAAGTTGGTAATCAGAGCCATCCCCGACTTAGGAGCCCCCTGCTTGATCGAATCGCTGGCGTTGTTGAGTCTAGAACAAAAATGTTTTGAGTCTTAGGATTATATATATCGGAGAGTAGGATTCTTTTTACTCCTGAGTCCCTTCGTCACTCTGGTGAGGCCTCCTGACGTAGAAGTTTTGACTCTTCTCTCCTCAAATTTCACTAAAAAAAATTAGGATCACGCGGGTATCTTGGAATCGTTCCGATGGTTTTGTGACGAGAACATTGTTCTTGGTGCCTCCTGACATTTAGGGGTTGTGGCAGTGTCCCGGGGAGTTGAGCTCCGAGGTGTTGTCGTCACAATTTTATCGTTGCAGTTCTGGAATACCTGAGTTTCGCCGACATCGAAAATCTCTTTTATGCAGTTGTTGGTGAGATCACCTCGACGCCACCCAGTACTGGGGCGGGAGTTCCGGAGTATTGCCATAACTCGTATAACGGATGCTTTTCGAAGGTTGAGGTACACGATTTCCGAAGGTTTCTTGGTTATGTGTTGACGGATGGATACAGCTGGATCTAGGGATTGCTAGTTTGGGTGATATATTTTGTGTCCCCTGTATCCCCAACACCAGATTGCATAACTAGAAAGTTTCGGGAGTTTATAGGTGGGATTCAAGTAGCTCTTAGCATTTCTTCCCGCAGATATTTGGTTTGTGATTGGGTAATCCTTACCACTTATTTGTTCCGCTCGTACCTTTTTATTTTATTCATCAATCCCTTTATCAAGTGGTTTCTCACCTTAATGGAAGTGTGAGGATTTACTATGGAATTCATTCGTTCATCCTCGTTCGAATGTTTATTGTGACGACTATATGTTGCAATTTCTATCCGTTGATTCTACTTGTCTATTTGTCTATCAAGATGCTAACGGATGTCACCCTCTTCAGGATGGCTCCGCCAACGCGTCAGAATCCGGAACGCAATGAAGGGAGTCAGGCGAACCCTCCGCCACCACCTCCGCCTCCGGAGGCATGGCAAGCTATCATGGCAGCCACCAATTCCAATGCTCAGATGATTTTGCAACTCTTGCAAGAACGCACCCAAGGGCAAGGCAATCAAGGAAATCAAGGCCAAGGCAACAATCAGCCTCACTTCGCTACCCTCAACCAGTTCCTTGCAAATCAGCCGAAGTCTTTCAGCTGCTGTGCCGAGGCCACAGATGCCGATGATTGGCTCGTGGACATCAACAAGCATTTTGAATGTAGCAATGTCAGGCCTAAGGACTTTGTCAAGTTCGCTTCTTTTCAACTCAAGGATCAAGCTGCCGAGTGGTATCAACAATACAAAGATTCCAGAGGAGGTCGTGTGATTACCTGGGATGATTTCCGCCGAGACTTCAAAGCTCACCACATTCCACAAAGTGTTGTTGAGAGCAAGCGTGAGGAGTTCCGCAATCTCAAGCAAGGCAGCATGTCCGTGTATCAATACAATACCCAGTTTCAGAAACTCGCTCGCTTCTCTAAGCAAGACGTTCCTGATGAAAAGAGCATGATCTATCAATTCAGAGGTGGCCTCAGAGAAGATCTGCAATTACCTCTCGTGCTTTTTGAGCCGACCAAGTATGATGATTTCTACAACATGGCTCTGAAGCAAGAGGCTGCTTAGCTCAAGTGTGAGGCTTCTAAGAGGAGAGTCAGGGACGCAGTTCAGTCTTCTTGTTCCTCACTAGTGGCTGCTAAGCAACAGAAGTTCTGGTTGCCTCCTCCTCCTCCGTTTCGTTAGCCTTTCTAGCAGAAGAACAAAGGTGGCCATGGATCTTCCCACCCACCCAACCCTGGCTATCAGAACAAGTCTCAGAATCAAGCTCCAAAGTCGAATGCTCCTTATCATCGTCCACTCTCAGAGGTGACTTGCAACAAGTGTCAGCAGAAAGGTCACTATGCTAACAAGTGCTTCAACCAAAGGCGCCTTCCGCCTCCTCCTCCTGTGAGATCTTCCAGCAATGCAGTGGTCAAGCATAATCCCAAGTCTGCAAAGGTGAACATGATGAATGCAGCTCAAGCGGAGGAATCTACTGATGTGATAATGGGTAATCTCTTAGTTAATGATATTCCTGCAAAAGTTTTATTTGATACTGGTGCATCGCATTCTTTCATGTCATACCCATTTGCATCGAAGCACAATGTTGACACAGAGATTTTATCCAAAGTTATGCAGGTTGATTCTCCGGGAAAGCTTATGACTTCTAGTTTGGTTGCTCCCGATGTTTCTATCAAGATGGGAAACTATAAATTTCTGGCCAAACCAATTGTTCTTGGTGACTCGGATATTGATCTAATTCTCGGGATGGACTAGCTTTCTAAGCACAAGGCTCAACTTGATTGTGCTGCCAGGGAAATTCAATTGACACATTTTTCTGAGGATGTTATCATCTATGCCGCTCGTGATGAAACCATTCAGTTATTTTCTCTCAATGAGAAGGGCGAATTGGATGCAATTTCTCAAATTCCAGTCATTTTTGAGTACCAAGATGTCTTTCCAGAAGAGCTTCCGGGTATGCCTCCTCACCGGCCAGTGGAGTTCGTTATCGATCTTGAGCCCGGCACAGAACCCGTTTGCAAGCGTCCATACAAGCTTGGACCCAAGGAGCTGAAAGAATTGAAGAAACAGCTCGATGAACAAGAGCGGTTGGGTTTGATCAGACCGAGTTCATCTCCGTGGGGTTGTGGTGTTCTTTTTGTCGAGAAGAAGGATGGCACGGACCGACTTTGTGTTGACTACCGTCCATTAAACAAGAAGACAATCAAGAACAAGTATCCACTTCCCAACATCAATGAGCTATTCGAGCAACTTAAAGGTGCTAAAGTTTTCTCCAAGCTTGACCTTCGAATGGGTTATCATCAGATTCGCATTCGTGAAGAAGATATTCCCAAGACAGCATTCAGAACAAGCTTCGGTTCTTATGAATATACTGTCATGTCTTTCGGCCTTGTCAATGGTCCTCCAACATTCTCTCGAATGATGAATTTCGTCTTCAACCCCTATACCAATGAATTCGTCCTGGTGTATCTCGATGATATATTGGTCTTCTCCAAGAATAAGAAGGATCATGCCAAACATTGCGATTGGTGCTCGACAAGCTCAGAGAGTATCAATTTTATGCGAAGTTTTCCAAATGTGAGTTTTGGCTTGATGAAGTTCTTTACCTTGGTCATATCATCTCGGCCAAGGGCATCGCTGTTAATCCCGAGAAGGTGTCTGCAATTGTGAATTGGGAACCTCCTCAGAATGTCAAGCAGCTCCGCAGTTTTCTTGGTCTTGCAAGCTATTGCCGAAGATTCGTTGAGAATTTCTCTAAGATTGCAAAGCCTCTTTCCAACCTCCTCCAGAAACATGTGAAGTATGTCTGGACTCCTGAGTGTGACGTTGCTTTCAACACTCTCTAAGAGAAACTCGTCACAGCTCCTGTCTTAACTCCTCCTGACGAATCCAAGCCATTCAAAGTTTTCAGTGATGCTTCTCTTCAAGGTCTCGGTGCTGTGTTAATGCAAGAGAAGAAAGTTGTGGCCTATACCTCTCATCAGTTGAAGCCCAACGAAAAGAACTACCCCACTCACGATCTTGATTTGGCGGCAGTTGTCCATGTATTAATAACATGGAGACATCTCTTGTTGGGAAGAAAAGTGGACATATTCACCGATCACAAGAGTCTCAAGTACATCTTCACTTAGCCCAACCTCAACCTCAGGCAGACTCGATAGGTCGAGATGATTCCAGAGTACAGTCCGAGTATTGAATATACTCCAGGCAAAGCCAATGTCATTGCAGATGCTTTGAGCAGGAAGGCTTATTGCAACAGCTTAATCCTCAAGCCATTTCAACCGGACCTTTGTGAAGCTTTCCGCAAACTCAATCTCCAAGTTGTTCCTCAAGGCTTTCTTGCCAACCTCATAGTCTCTCCTACTTTGGAAGATCAAATTCGTGAGGCACACTCCTGGATACCATGGTGAAGAAGGTGAAACGTGGTATCGACAAGGGTCTTTCCAAATATAAGTGCTATCGCATTGATGACCGAGACACTTTATTCTTCGAGGACCGGATTGTGGTTCCTAAAGGTGATCTAAGGAAAGTCATTACGAATGAGGCACACAATTCTCTTCTTTCCATTCATCCTGGAAGTACGAAGATGTACCATGACCTCAAGCAGTCGTATTGGTGGACTCGAATGAAGCGAGAAATCGCTCAATTCGTGAATGAATGTGATGTCTGTCGAAGGGTGAAAGCAGAACACCAACGACCAGCTGGTCTCCTCCAACCTCTTGCTATCCCAGAATGGAAGTTTGATCATATCGAAATGGACTTCATGACTGGATTTCCCAAGTCCAAGTGCGGAAATGATGCTATCTTCGTTGTCATCGACAAGCTTACTAAAGTGGCTCATTTCCTTCCAATCAAAGAATCTATCACAGCAGCTCAGTTGGCAGAGCTATACACCTCCAGGATTGTCTCCTTGCACGGCATTCCACAATTGATTTCTTCTGATCGTGGAAGCATCTTCACTTCTAAGTTCTGGGACTCCTTCTAGAAGGCCATGGGCACCAACATTCGCTTCAGCACAGCTTTCCATCCTCAAACTAGTGGCCAAGTAGAGCGAGTCAATCAAATCCTTGAAGATATGATCACGGCTTGTGTCATTTCCTTTGGCATGAAATGGGAAGATTGTCTTCCATATGCCGAATTCTCCTACAACAACAGCTTCCAAGCGAGTTCGGGCAAGGCCCCATTCGAGATTCTCTATGGCAGAAAGTGCCGTACTCGTCTCAATTGGTCAGAGACTAGTGAACGCCAACTTCTTGGCAACGATTTAATCACAGAGGCTGAAGAAATGTGTAAAGTCATCTGTGAAAATCTCAAAGCCGCGCAATCGCGCCATAAGAATTACTATGATAGTAAGCACCGTGACTTGGCTTTCGAGATCGGAGACCATGTCTACCTCCGCGTCTCTCCAATGAAAGGCACTCGTCGCTTCGGTATCAAAGGGAAGCTTGCCCCTAGATACATGGATCCTTTAAAGATCATTGGCAAAAGAGGCGACCTCGCCTATCAACTTGAGCTTCCCTCCAACTTCGCGAATGTGCACGATGTGTTCCTCGTGTCATAGCTTCGCAAGTGCTTCAAGACTCCTAAGCGCACCATCAACTTCGAAGAGATTGATCTCCAAGAAGATCTGTCTTATCATGAGCACCCCGTTGCTATTCTTAAAGAAACTGAACGCAAGACTCGCAACAAGTCAATCAAATTCCTGAAAGTGAAGTGGTCGCACCATTCCGACCGAGAAGCCACATGGGAACGTGGGGACCACCTCCGTTCCGAATATCTGGAGTTCTTTCAGTCCTAGATCTCGGGACGAGATCCTCTCGTAGTGGTGGAGTGTTGTAACACCCCGGATGTAACTTTCCATATTTGTAACTCCAACTCTTGCCATTTTTGGCTATGTGCTATGATATTCCCTTCGTGGTCGGGTTTTGTTTTTCGTTTTGCATTTTGTTCATGTCATGCATCTCATACCATGTCATCATGTGCATCTCATTTGCATACGTGTTCGTCTCATGCATCCGAGCATTTTCCCCGTTTGTCCGTTTTGCAATCCGACACTCCCACATGCGCCGGCGCATCCCTCTTGTCTCTTTTTCGTGAGCGGGTGTTAAACGTTCTCGGAATGTACCGAGGTTTGTCAAGTGGCCTTGGTATACCACCGGTAGACCACCTGTCAAGTTTCGTTCCATCTGGAGGTCGTTTGATACTCCAACGGTTAACCGGGTAACCGCAAAGTCCTTTTGTGTGTTGCAGCAAAAAAACCCTCCAAACAGCCCAATAACCCATCTAAGTCACCTCCATACTCTCGGTCGTTCGATCACGATCGTGTGGGCGAAAACCGCACTCCATTTGGAGTCTCCTAGCTCCCTCTACCTAGAAATTAGTCCCCTCCCCCGAAATTTCGGGCAAAACCACCCCTAACCCTAACAAAATCGCCCTCCGCCGCCGCCGGACGAACCTGCCGTCGTGCCCGCGCCAACCCCAGCCTGCCACGTGGCAGCGCCGCCGACGCGGCCCGCCGAGGCACGGATTGGGCCCCCCCGCGGCCCGTCTCCTCGCCCGCCGCCGCCCGGCTCCCTCCCGCGCCGCCCGTGCCCGACCCCGCCGCCCGGTCGCCGCCTCGCCGCCTTCGCCG
>NC_057808.1:282284065-282309859 GCF_018294505.1 Triticum aestivum | reverse complement strand
CCGCCTTCGCCGGAGCACCGCCTCCCGTCGCCCGCGCCTCTGCCCGTCCCCACCGCGACGCCGGTGGCCGCCGTCCGTCCGGTCGCCGGTCGGATCCGCCTCCGCCCGTGCTCCTCCGCCGCGACTCCGGTGACCGCACGCCTCTCCCTCCTCTCCTAGCCGGCCGCCGTCTCCCTCCTCCTTCCGCAGCTCCGGCGACCGCCAAATCCAGATCGAGGTTGCTCCCCACCCCCCTCGAAATTCTGTCCCGAGATATTTTTACAATATGTGTCTCTGTTCATTGCATCATAACTCCGTGCATACTTCTCTTTTTCGTGCGTGTAATATATCGAAATGTTAATTACGAGATGATCTTAATTTTGTTCCATTGTACTATGCTCGTTTGAGTCCATCTTGATGCCCAAATATCCGGTGCAAGAGTGCTATATGATGTTTACTGCTGTTTCTTATCAGAAATTGGTGTTTTGTTATTTTTGCTACATTTGATGTGTGCATCTTATGAGCATGAGCTCTACAGGTGTTTTGATCTATGTCATACCATCTTTACGGAGTTTTATGCCATGTATTTTTGTGATATATGTGGTGACTAGCACAAGCATGCAAACTAGGCTTCGTGATGTTTCTGTTTTCAGGGACTTAGAATTTTGCCAAGTCTGTGACTGCTGTTATTTTGTTGCTATGTATCCATGTGGCTACAGAGAGATACATGCTTCTTTTGGGCATTTTCAGTAAGGATGTTTTGTAGATATAGTTGTGCTCTATCCAAACATGCCCCTTTTGGCAATTATGGAGTGCCATAGCATGTCTTAATCTTGCTCTACGTTTGCTACAAAATGTTCCTGGCAGAATGTTAACATGATATTCAATTCTGCCAAGGTTATTGTAGTTGATCCATAGATGCTATGAACTTGCTCTTGCCATGGATAGCTTCATATACATGCCGTCTTACTGTAGGTTTTCTTGTTTTATCATGCATTTCTTTGTGATGAGTGAATCAAGCTCATCAAGATGCCTTCATAATTTTGTTTACTGCCATGCTCTGTTTTCTGCCAAGTCTGAAACCTGTTAACGAAACTTGCTATGTTTACATGAGTGCCATAATATCTTATGATCCTTTTTGGCTCATGGTCAGCAAGGGACTTTTGTTCTATGCATTTATTATATTCATGCCATGCCTTGTTTTGCTATGTTAAGTTCCTGTAGCATGTTGATTGCTTGCTCTGAACATTGCTACTTGATGCTGTTTCAGCCATGTCCAGTAATTTCACCAAGTCTGTGAAGCTGATATCTTTTGCACTTTTGCCATGCTTGTTTGAACCTGTTATGGTGTGATCTAGCCGTAGCTCAGTGTTCATATTTTGTCAAGCATCTCCTGTAGATTACTTCCGTATGCGATGTTGCTATGTTGGGGTGTTGTAGCATAGTTACTTGATGTATTCTAAGTGCTTTCATGCTGATAATCGCAGATTCGTGTCATTCTTGTTTTGCTTGCCATTTGCAAACCGTGCATCCGTTTCCGGTGATCTTTATATCGATTTCGACTGAAATCATCTCATCTTTCCAGTGGCATACTTGGTTTGCCAAGTTACTGCCTTGTTCATCATTTTTCTTCCGGAGCACGCATACGCATCGCATATCATATCTCGCATATCATGCATGTATTGCATCGTGTTGTTTGTGCATTTCCCGTGATTGATTGTGGTTCCATTGCTTGTGTTCTTGCTGTCGGTAGATCCGGGAGACGAGTTCGTGAATGAGGAACCTGTTGAGTACGCTTACGAGGATCAAGCTTTCGACAATCTGAGAACCTTGCAGGCAAGATGACCATACCCTCGAAATCACTTCTATCTTTGCTTTGCTAGTTGATCGTTCTAACCATCCTTTCCTACCAAACCGTTGTTTGGCTAAGTTACCGCTTTTGCTCAGCCCTTCTTATAGCGTTGCTAGTTGCAGGTGAAGTTGAAGTTGGTTCCATGTTGGAACATGGACATTTTGGCATATCACAATATCTCTTATTTAATTAATGCATCTATATATATTTGGTAAAGGGTGGAAGGCTCGGCCTTATGCCTGGTGTTTTGTTCCAGTCTTGCCGCCCTAGTTTCCGTCATACCGGTATTATGTTCCTTGAGTTTGCATTCCTTACGCGGTTGGGTGATTTATGGGACCCCCTTGACAGTTCGCCTTGAATCAAACTCCTCCAGCAAGGCCCAGCCTTGGTTTTACCATTTGCCACCTAAGCCTTTTTCCCTTGGGTTTTCGCGAGCCCGAGGGTCATCTTTATTATAACCCCCCCCCCCCGGGCCAGTGCTCCTTCGAGTGTTGGTCCCAACCAAGTAGACTGCGGGGCCACCTCGGGGAAGCTTGAGGCCTGGTTTTACTCGTAGGATGTCTCATCCGTTGTGCCCTGAGAACGAGATATGTGCAGCTCCTATCGGGATTTGTCGGCACATCGGGCGGCTTTGCTGGTCTTGTTTTACTATTGTCGAATTGTCTTGTAAACCGGGATTCCGAGACTGATCGGGTCTTCCCGGGAGAAGGTTTATCCTTCGTTGACCCTGAGAGCTTATAATGGGCTAAGTTGGGACACCCCTGCAGGGTATTATGTTTCAAAAGTCGTGCCCGCGGTTATGAGGCAGATGGGAATTTGTTAATGTCCGGTTGTAGAGAACTTGTCACTTGACTTAATTAAAATACATCAACCGTGTGTGTAGCCGTGATGGTCTCTTCTCGGCGGAGTCCGGGAAGTGAACACGGTTTGAGTTATGAATGAACGTAAGTAGTTTCAGGATCACTTCTTGATCATTTCTAGCTTCGCGACCGTTGCGTTGCTTCTCTTCTCGCTCTCATTTGCGTATGTTAGCCACCATACATGCTTAGTGCTTGTTGCAGCTCCACCTCATTACACCATCCTTTCCTACAAGGTTAAATAGTCTTGATCTCGTGGGTGTGAGATTGCTGAGATCTCGTGACTCACAGATTCTACCAAAACAGTTGCAGGTGCCGACGATGCCAGTGCAGATGATGCAACCGAGCTCAAGTGGGAGTTCGATGAGGAACGTGGTTGTTACTATGTTTCTTTTCCTGATGATCAGTAGTGGAGCCCAGTTGGGACGATCAGGGATCTAGCATTTGGGGTTATCTTATTTGGATTTGACCGTAGTCGGTCTATGTGTGGATTTTGGATGATGTATGAATTAAATTTATGTATTGTGTGAAGTGGCGATTGTGAGCCAACTCTCGTTATCCCATTCTTGTTCATTACATGGGATTGTGTGAAGATGACCCTTCTTGCGACAAAACCACAATGCGGTTATGCCTCTAAGTCGTGCCTCGACACGTGGGAGATATAGCCGCATCGTGGGCGTTACACGCATAAACAAGGGTTTTAGCTTCTGTTACTCTAGCAACCCATCATCTACTTATTACTTCCTAATGCCTTCCCCTAGGCCTAAATCATGCTGAAGTGTCATGTAGTCGTCAGTCACATAACACCACAAGAGGAAAGACAACATACATCTCATCAAAATATCGAACGAATACCAAATTTCACATGATTACTTATAACAAGACTTCTCCCATGTCCTCAAGAACAAACGTAACTACTCACAAAGCATATTCATGTTCAATATCAGAGGGGTATTGAATATCATTAAGGATCTGGACATTTGAACTTCCACTGAATAAACCAACTAGCATCAACTACAAGGAGTAATCAACACTACTAGCAACCTACAGGTACCAATCTGAGGTTTTGAGACAAAGATTGAATACAAGAGATGAACTAGGGTTTGAGAGGAGATGGTGCTGGTGAAGATGTTGCTAGAGATTGACCCCCTCTAGATGAGAGGATCATTGGTGATGACGATGGCTTCGATTTCCCCCTCCGAGAGGGAAGTTTCCCCGGCAGAACAGTTCCGCCGGAGCCCTAGATTGCTTCTGCCCAGGTTCCGCCTCGAGACCGTGGCGCTTTGTCCCGAAAGCTTCCTGATGATTTTTTCTAGGTAAAAACCCTTCATATAGCAGAAGATGGACACGGGGGACCTACCAGGGGGCCACAAGCCCTAGGGGCGCGCCTATGGGGGTAGGGCATGCCCCCCAGGCTTATGGCCACCTGGTGGGTCCCCCTCTGGTATTTCTTCACCCAATATTTTTTATATATTCCAAAATAATTATCCGTAAATTTCCAGGACTTTTGGAGTTGTGCAGAATAGGTCTCTCAGATTTGCTCCTTTCCGGTCCAGAATTTCATCTGCCGGCATTCTCCCTCTTCATGTAAATCTTGTAAAATAAGAGAGAAAGGACATAAGTGTTGTACCATAATGTGTAATAACAGCCCATAATGCAATAAATATCAATATAAAATCATGACGCAAAATGTACGTATCAGCAAGCTTTGCGCTGCTACCATAGCCGCAAGGTTCATGCTTGAAGCCTTGTGGAGGGATGCCTTGTTCTTCGACGGATCCAGTCCGCCAAGAATTCCAACAAGTTGACGCCAAAGTGGGAAGGCCCTTATTGGGTAGTACGAGTCACTCGGCCTGGCGCAATCCACCTAGAGACCAAAGATGGCACTCCAGTACACAATTCGTGGAATATTGAGCATCTTCGCATGTTTTATCCGTGAGGCGCAGGTTGCCGGGCTGCCCGGCAATAAAGTTTGTACAAGTTTTCCAATGTTGCATGTAATCCTTTGTACAAAGCCACACACTGACCCTGTACATAGTGAAATAAAGCTAAGTGTTTCACAACTCTTGTCAATTCACATGTTTAATTATTTTGTGTTTCTTTGTAATGTTGTGATATGCTTACCTTGTATGGATGTTAACGAACCGTCAAGGTTCCATACCTTTATTTTCTCTTCTTTCTTTTTCTCAAAGGATAGAAGGTTTCCTCGCATGCATGTTTGCCGAGGGGTGATGGTATGGACACCAGCAAGCAATGTTCAAGTTAACATTCTACGACAAGAAGTACAGCAAAGAAAAGCTAAGTTGAAATATTTTTTAAGCAAACTCTTTATTGCAGAGCTATTCTGCCTTGAACTGTTCGGCTTTTGTATGGAAAACCTGCAGGCGAAGGAACCTTGTTGTAATCAGATTGCACTCTTGTCTTGTCTCGAGTCCGCCTGGAAATATTAGTAGCTGCACTGTGACCACCAAGTTACCTTGGTGGTGGTGGCATTTCCAGCAGGCTGCTAAGGACCCGTCCCTCAATTGCTCGCGGCAAGTGTGCGCACCGGCAAGTTTCCAACAAGTGTAGAGTATATACATGCAAAAACAGAATTGAACAATGGGAAATGACATTCATCCATCAAACACAGGGAAATTAACATATACTTCATTTCAGATATGGCAAACTGGATACATTCGTTCCATTACAGGGGCAAAAGGAGAGACGCCTAGGTGGGTCACGATTCGCTTCCAAGATCCAGTAATGGCGTCGCCTGCACCTAGCTGGAATCGGAGTCATTGCTTTCTCTCTTGACAATTGGGGAGCTCTCGTCGTCTTCGCATTTGCTGGAAGAGTCGGTGTTGCTGCTGCTTTCGCTCTCTTCGCAACACTCCAGGCGACCGCCAAAGGCGCCGAAGAATTTCACGAAGAGCGTTGAAGATCCACCGTAACAAAATTGAAAAAGATGTCCTCGCCCTAAGACACGGGAGTGATGACCCACAAGTATAGGGGATCAATTGTAGCTCTTTTCGATAAGTAAGAGTGTCGAACCCAACGAGGAGCAGAAGGAAATGACAAGTAGTTTTCAGTAAGGTAATGTCTGCAAGTGCTGAAATTGTAAGTAGCGTAGTAGTTTGATATCAAGATAATTTGTAACGAGCAAGTAACAATAGTAGTAACAAATATGCAGCAAGGTAGCCCAATCCTTTTGAGGCAAAGGACAGGCCAAAACGGTCTCTTATGATAAGCAAAGTGTTCTTGAGGGTACACGAGAATTTCATCTAGTGACTTTCATCATGTTAGTTTGATTTGTGTTCGCTACTTTGATAATTGATATGTGGGTGGACCGGTGCTTAGGTGCTGTTCTTACTTGAACAAACCTCCTACTTATGATTAACCCTCCCGCAAGCATCCACAACTACGAGAAAAGTATTAAGAATAAATTCTAACCATAGCATTAAACTCTAGGATCCCATCGGTCCCTTACGGAATAGCGCATAAACTGAGGTTTAAGTTTCTGTCACTCTCGCAACCCACCATCTAATTGCTACTCCACAATGCATTCCCTTAGGCCCAAAATATGGTGAAGTGACATGTAGTCGATGTTCACATGACACCACTAAGGGAATCACAACATACATACTATCAAAATATCGAACACATATCAAGTTCACATGATTACTTGCAACATGATTTCTCCCGTGACCTCAAGAACAAAAGTAACTACTCACAAATAATAATCATGCTCATGATCAGAGGAGTATTAAATAGCATAATGGAGCTGAACATATAATCTTCCACCAAATAAACCAAATAGTAATCAACTACAAGTTGTAATCAACACTACTAGTCACCCACAAGCACCAATCTATAGTTCCGGTAAAAAAGATTGAATACAAGAGATGAACTAGGGTTTGAGATGAGATGGTGCTGTTGAAGATGTTGATGGATATTGCCCTCCCCAAGATGGGAGAGTTGTTGGTGATGATGATGACGATGGTTTCCCCCTCCGGGGGGGAAGTTCCCCCGGCAGAATTGCTCCGCCGGAGGGCAAAAGTGCTCCTGCCCAAGTTCCGCCTCGAGACAGTGGTGCTCCGTCCCGAAAGCCTTCTCCTTATTTTTTCTAGGTAAAAATGACTTATATACCAGAAGATGGACACCGGAGGTGGGCCGAGGAGGGCACAACCCACCAGGTCACGCCTGGGCTCCCTGGCGCGCCCAAGTGGGTTGTGCCCACCTGGTGGGGCCCCTCTGGTAGTTATTTTCTCCAATATTTCTTATAAATTCCATCAAAAATCTCCGTGAAGTTTCAGCTTGTTTGCAGTTGTGAAGAATAGGTGGCATGGCGTAGACTTTTCAGGTCCAGATTTCCAGCTGTCGGAATTCTCCCTCTTTGTGTGTACCTTGCAAATTATGACAGAAAAGGCATTAGAATTACTCCAAAAATCATTATTATGGATAAAAACAATATAAATAACAGTAAGAAAACATGATGCAAAATGGACGTATCAACTCCCCCAAGCTTAGACCTCGCTTGTCCTCAAGCGAAAACTGAAATCGAAAAACATGTCCACATCCTTTGAGAGAGACACTACAAAAAGAAGACACATCCGTGACATTTTGGGCCGAACGAAATTTTTTCTGTCATACTTATCACACTTCTATGACGATAATTGTGACAAAACCCGGTATCATCATAGATGTGGTGGGCTCCTACTTCTATGACAAAAAATCATGACAGAAAATGGGCTTTTCATCCTGGGCGGGCCGGAGATGCAGCTGCATGACATTCTTTGGGCCGTGCATGATGGAAAAAACCATGGTAGAAGCGAGGGTGAGGAAAATATCAGGGAGTTCCCGGTTACGGTGGCTGGTCGGGGGCTGAGCGATGCGCGTTTCTCTTGTACGTACGCGCGTGTATGCGATGCGTTGGGCTCTAACTGAACCCGAGCGAGGCGTTGGGCTCTAACTGAACCCGAGCGAGGCGTTGGGCTCTAACTGAACTGAGCGATTGCCCTGCAGGCTACGCGTTACTGAACCCGAGCGATCGATCGATCCCTTACTGTTAACTGAACCCGATTGAGCGAGTCCTTCGCTACTGCTGCTAACTGAAGCCGATCGATGTTGCCTCTGGATGAACAGTGAGCGTTGTTGGGGGGTTTGGATGAACAGTTCCCGGTGGGGATTGGATGAACAGGAACCCGTGGTACTAGAAGCTGTTGCCGCTGGATGAACAGTACCCAGATCGATCGAGCCGGTGGATGAACAGGACCCCGTGGAGGGCTGGATGAACAGGACCCCGTGGAGGGCTGGTTGAACAGTAGCCGATGGAGGGCTGGTTGAACAGTAGCCGGTGGATGGCTGGATGAACAGTAGCCCATGGAGGGGTGGTTGAACAGGACCCCTGTGGAGAGGGTTGGTTGAATAGTAGCCGGTGGAGGAGCACGCGGTGGAGGCTGGATGAATAGGAGCCCGTGGATGAACACTCGCAGGTGGAGGCTAGAGGAGGTCGATGGTGGATGAACAGTACCCCGTGGAGGCTGGAGGAGGTCGATGATGGAGCCGAAAAGTATCTCGTAGAGTCCCGTTTTGTAGCACGCCACACCCCTCCCAATGAACAGGACCCCCGTTTCGACCGTAGCACTCCAACACAAGTCCGTTTCCTCTGTTTTGTGGTACGCCACACCCCTCCCGATCAACAAGACCCCGTTTCGACCGTAGGAGGTCCGTTCAAGGCCGTTTCCTCCGTTTTGCGGTACGCCAGACCCCTCTCGATGAACAGGATCCCGTTTCCATCGTGGCCGGTCGAACACAAGGCCGTTTCCTCCGTTCTACGGTACGCCAGGCCTCGTTTCCATCGCCTGTTCTATCCAAGCCGGTTGGCTCCCGATGAACAGCACGCGTTCAGTTGCCTCCCCATGAACACGACGCATTTCGTTGCCTCCCCATGAACGTGATGATGCAGTTTCTCCGTTCCGACCCAGCCACAGTCATGTACACAAGCCTTGGCCGTACGTATGCGCGAGTAGGTGTTCGAGACCCCGCCCGTATGTACGTACGTGGCCGTATTTACTTTCTTGCACCCTGGCCGCTGTACGTACGTGTACATGCTGCGTGCGCGCCTCTACTACCACACGTGCCCTTCCTTACACGGCCACGGTTAATCGCTGCAGCCTATAGACAGACCGATCGACCAGTATGTACGTACACGTTCGCGACCAGAATGACAATGCTACGTACGCTTCGACCGGGTGGGTCCCGACTGTCAGACACTTCCTTGCGTGCGAACATGTAGCTGGTGGGTCCCAGCAGTCAGGGGGTGAATCATTTTTTTGCCCGTAATATGGACGCACTTCCTTGCATGCGAAGATGTAGCTGGTGGGTCCCAGCAATCACGGGGGAAACATTTTTTTCATGAAATACGGTGGCCCGTCCGGTGGGTCCCCGCTGTCAGGTGGAGGAATCATTATTTTCCATGTAATAAGGAGGCACTTCCTTGCTGCGGCCGTGGACCCAGCTGTTAGCCTCTCCACGTACAGTACTCTTCTGATGGAAGTTGTTCCTTGACCACGCCGCGCCAAGAGCACCAGGGCGGTGGATGACGGCGAGGCCTAGGAAGGGGACGATGCGGAGCCGGGGAAGACGCGGCAGTGGATGCCCACGCGGAGAGGAGTACGAGGGTTCACTGGTTCGGCTTCGGTGTGAGGGTGCCGTCGCCGCGGAATAACAGGGGGTGTGGGTGAGTGGAGGGATGGCCTGGCCAGCGGTGGGAGTAGTAGGGGGCGGTGAGGCCTCCGCGGCAGCACAGCCAACCATGGGAGGCAGGAGCAGGCGGCATGACCAGCGCTGCTTTGGGCGGCTGGAGCGAGAAGACCAGAGGTTGAAGAAGCACTACGGCCGTTGGATGGACATCGTACGGTCACTAGAGCTAGCATCATTCATATTGACTAAGTTGACAAAGCCCTCCGTCCCCGTCATCTTAGTAGGCCCACAAGTCAGCCTCCCACAATGGAGGGTCCCAGCTAGTAGGGGGAGTATTCATTTTTTTGTGCGTAATAAGGAGGCACTTCCTTGTGTGCAAAGATATAGCTGGTGGGTCCGAGCTGACAGTGGGGGGAACATTTTTTTCAAGAAATACAAAGGCCCTTCCGGTGGGTCCCAGCTGTCAGGTGGAGGAATCATTATTTTGCGCCTAATAAGGAGGCATTTCCTTGTGTGGACCCCTACTGTCAGCCACTTCCGATAGCTGTTGTTTGTTGACCATGTTGACCTCGCCGCGCCGAGAGCACAAACGTAGTGGACGAGGGCGAGGCCCAAGAAGGGAATGACCCGGAGCCGGCAAAGCCACCGCAGTGGATGCCCACGCTGAGGGGTGTACGAGCGCTGACTGGTCGGCTGCGGGGTGAGGCTGACATCGTCGGAAAATAACAGGATGTGCGGGGGTGTAGAGGGATGGCCTGGCGGCAGCACAACCAGTCACGGGGGGAGGCAGCAGGCAGTCCCGCCGGCGCTGGTTTTGGCGGCTAGAGCAGGAAGATCAGAGATTGAAGAAGCATGGCGGCCGTTGGATGGACATCCAACAGTCACTGCTCTGTGTTGACTAAGTTGACAAAGCCTTGCGTACGCGTCAAAAAAAAATTTAGGACAGCGTCATCGTCAACCTAGTAGGCCCAGAAGTCAACCTCTAAATCTGTGGAAAACAACATACAACCCATTAGCCATTATTTTCAATAATTTACAGCCCATTTGCTAATTCTTAAGGATATTTGAAGCCCATATTCTTTTTATTAGCATTACAGACCATATATTCTGGGCACTGCTAAAAAATTCAACGAAATTTTTCATATTTCGGTGGGGTCCGAACTCTTTTAATCACGAAATTTCGAGTCGCGTTAAAAATAATTATTAAAAAATTATATCAAAATAAAATTCAAAAAACAATTCCCCGCAAAAAAAGAATGAAATTTAAAATCTTAACTAGCAAGATGCCCGTGCGTTGCACGGAACATGAAGATGCATTTGTATGAGTAGTTTATCTTGTAGGAGAAAAGACGATCTTTTAATGTAATTGCCAGTTGGCTTTGGTTTTTATAAGAGTAGAGAGTAGAGAAATCCAGAAAAAAAATGATATTTTAATGTAATTGCCGGTTGGCTTTGGTTTAAAAATTTACAGCCCATTTCTTACAACTTATAGCCCATTTTCTCGGGAAGCCCATTTCTTACTACTTTACATCCCTCCCTCCTCGTCTTGAAAGATTTGCTGCCCAGCAGGGCTGAGAAAAGCAAGTAGGCCTCGGTTTTGGTGTTCTCCAACAAAAAAGAACTGGGCTAGCCATTTTCAGAAAGAAAAAAGATATCAACTGGGCTCGTCATGTGCTTAAATAAAAGCGTAAGTGTGGGCTAGACGGGCTACAGCCCCCGCACAGCGCGTAGTTGAGCTCCGTCTGTGAAACTAAAAAAAACAACTGGGCGAGCTGCTGGGTCCCTGGTGTTATCCGCTCGTTGTGTAATTTTAACAAATCCGCCACCGCGCCGGCCTATGCATCACCGGTGTGAGATGAGACGTCAATGACTTGTCCTGGCGACATGCCGCCGTTGGTGGACTCCGCGTCCCCCTTGCTGAAGTCGACCACGTCCTCGTCCTCGTCGTCGGCGCCGCCCTTAAGGTTGTAGTACTCGTAGTAGTGGCTGCGCCAGAGCTCACGTTGGTACTCCACCGCCGATTCCTCGATGGACACACTCTTCTCTACCTCGACCTGGGCCACGCGCAACTCCTCCTCCCGGTGCTCCTCGATCTCCGCCGCCTCCTGCATCTCCAGCTCCCGCTCGGCGACCTCATGAGGAAGCATGTGCTCCATGTCCACCGCCGCCTTTTAAGACGTGGGTTGCATGCTGGAGTCCGAGGTGGCCTAGAATATCTTGGCGTGTGCATCCTCGATCTTGGCGTGGGTGGGCTCGACCTGGGCTAGGGCGACATCGGCGGCACGGACGGCAGCTCGAGCGCCTCAGCGTTTGCAGCTGTCGTCGCAGCAGCAGCAGCTGCAGCCATCTTGGCTGCCGCGGGTGCCCTGTCGGCTGCCGCAGACTCCCTCTCGGCGGAAGTGGCCGCGCTCAATGCGGATGCGGTGGCACTCTCGGCGTAGGCGGCCGCGCTCTCGGCACAGGCGGCGGCGCTCGGGGGGGATGGGGCCATCGTACGGGCCTTCATGAAGCGTTTCCACAGCGCCATCTTTGCAAGAAGGGGGTGCGGGAATGGGGATTGGGATTCGTGATTCGGGGGTTGCCGGCACTAGAGCAGACGAGCCGGCGAAGCTTAAGGAGGGAGACTTAAATAGACCCAGAAATTTTCATCGCAAACGGTTCCTAGAAAACAACTATGTGTGATGTTGTACATATTTTTTATTAGCTGTGAAAGACGAATTTGGAGTAAAGTGGCAACAGATGGTGTTTTAAATGAACGAGAAATTTTGTAGTACTAATACAACTGTCTTGTCAAATTTTGGAAAATTTCAGGGGTCATTTGACCTTTTAAGACATTTAAGTGATTTTCTAGCAGTGAGGAATTAGGAGGAAGTATTTTTTTTGGCTTGTAATAACGAGGCAACTGCTTGCGTAATGCAATGATCCTGGTGGGTCCCTACAGTTATCTCCTGATTCATCTTGGTTGTTGACCATGTTTTTTTTGCAGGGAGGTTGTTGACCATGTTGACAACGCCAGATGGCGGCGGGTACAGCGAGCAAACCAAGGCGGAGAACGACGGCGAGGCCTCGGACGGGAACGAACAGCAGCCGTGGAAGATGCGGCAGTTTGGTGGCAGGTGGAGGGGACTACGAGGGCAACAACATGCAACTCAAGCTTACAAACGGTACAAAAAGCACAAGGATTTAATTGTTCATCAAAGTTTTAGACAAAAGCCATATTGGACATGGCAGTAACATCTAACCCAACCACTCTTTTTCACAGTCACAAACAAATGGATCGGTCTGATCCATAAAATCAACATCCTGTGCAAAAAAATTATTTCAGGATGACTACAAGGAGAAGCCGAGCACGTTTAGAAGCCCATTTGTCCACCTAAAACTTCTTCTTTTTCTGTCCAACGTGTCCATCCGTGAGAAATCTCTTGCGGTAAAACTTAAGCCTCATGGACAATAGTAACCTCGCATTCAACAGGAAGAATGTGCCAAAGCTTCTGTTTGCCTGGTTGGATGCATATCCTTCAATCGTTATTGTCCTCAAACAAATGTCATGAGAACTAAGAAAATCCTGGTGCTTATTACGCCACCGATTGGTTATACGTTTTTTCCATGTGGTAGCACTGCCTAAGTAGACATGAAGATTGAAAATAGTTAAGGTCTGAATAAAGAGTATGTCGAAAGAGCGACAGCTGAACGATTAATTCTAGTACAATATATACGGGCTTTCAATGTGCATGAAATCATCACCTCTATATATAAATTCTCCAGAGATGGAAAGCATCACAACAAGCCAATAATTATGTTCAGATCAAAACTAAACATTCCGATATATAAGATCTTGACAGAATCCAGCAGCATTGATAGGCTATCCGTGGACGAACTCTTCATTGAGCATATAACATAATATTAGTACCCAAAGTGTACTCCAAGATGATATAAAACTTATGCGCACAAATAAAAATGCAGCTTATGATTACAAATGTGTAGATGATAATATACGGTACCTGAATAAGTGTGGAGCCAAACACCAACTTGTTGTGATCATCAAACGGATCACGAATTACACCCAAGGTCTCCAGTTTGGGCGCAGAGATGACAGTTATTTGCAAAGGTGTATAACAATTATGAAGGAGCAACCTTTGAAGTGAAGAGGCATCTTCGATGATGAGGTGCTGTCCTTCAAAACAAGTTCCAATGCTTTTAAGGTGAGGCGACTTTATTTTGAGACAACTGATAGGGATTTCTATTCCCAAAACAATCAGCAAGCGCTCCAGGGCAGGGCAACTGGAGTGGATAATGCTGTGCAGTGAGGCCTCCGACAGATAAACCACCACAAGCGAAAGTTTTTTTAGCAGTGGGAGTCGAAGCATTTGTACCAGATCGTCTAGTAGATGGCACCAGGCGAAGGTGGCGGTGTGGAGAGAGGAGGAAAACCGCGAGATGGACAACGGTGGGGTGGGCACGAATTCTTGGCGTGTTCGTGGTATGAAACTTTTGTGGTAATGGTAGAACTCAAACTGCTGGAGTTTTCCGAATTCGGGGGATGTCAGCCAAGTGTCCACCGTGCCGGGTATAGACAGCGGGTAGCATGTCGGGATGCAGAGGCATTGAACAGGGCCCTGCTGGTGAGAGGAGACGATGGCTCGGAGGAGATCATATTCAGGAAGGACAGATATCTGACGACAATCGAGATTGAGGGGCGCGGTGCGACATAGAGGGCGCCACCGAGTTGAGAGGACTTGTGTGCGGCAGCAATCCTTGGTGGGGAGAAGCGAGATGATCTCCTCAAGGTTGACGTCCGGGAGATCGCTGATGCAGTCCACTGAAGATTCTACTAGTTCCTCAGATCCGGGTGGGGGGCTCGCCACTTCTCCCCGCGCTGCCGGGTGCGGGATCTACAACCAGCGTCGCCGCTGGCAGGAGCCTCATCTTCTTGGCGCTAGGGCCAGCCGACTCCATTTTCCTTGTGGGCGTCGCGCTGAGCTCATGGGTTTGAGTGGAGTAGCCAGAGACGAGCCTAGTGGCAGTGCGAGTGGGGAAGAAGGAGGGCTGGGGTTTTCTGTAGGAGTGGAAGAAGAGGAGCAGGCGTTTTCTGTACTAGTGAGGAAGAAGGTGAGCGGGGGTTTTCTGGACGAGTGAGAAAGATTATGAGCGGGGGGAATTGGGGGGCGACGGAAGTGGGAGAGTCCAAGTGGAAGTGAGGAGGAAGGAGGGTTTTCGTGGGATCGCCCCCTCTTCAAGAAATATGGGCTTCTCCTCGCAAAAAGCAAAAACAAATGGGCTTTAAGATGGATAGGCTTTTTTATCGGCCCAGTCGGCTGCCCGTGTTTCGTACTGGAGGGCCTTGTGCTAGAGGCAGCCCGAGACACTGTCCAACTTATTGCCCATTCGAAAGAAAAAAAGAGACGCCTCCAGCTTATGGCTACTCATCGGTAACCTTTTTCAACTTGGCATCCACCAAATTAGAGGATGCGGTATTGGATGCAGACACTCACACTGGTCGCGTAGCACGGCAAAGTGAGGTGGCAAATAACAAGCCTACAATATACTTACTAGATTGTGAAGGTTCACAGGCTAGTCAACATTTACATTAAACTAAGCTTCAGAAGATACGGTATGCATACTAACATTCAGAAGAACAAAAGTTCAGCATGTTTATGCATCTCGATGATTCACCATACTATAACCAATACAAAGGTGTGAGAAGGTGTGGAAATAAAGAAAATGGGTCGATGCTTCTCTGAGCAAAGGGCCTCCCTGCACACGCATTAATTTCCTTAATTTCCAGGGCATTCTTGTTTCTTCTCAATGTTGCGAGCACTTGGAGCATGTTGGCAACCCCACAGCTAGCTAGCTGCCTCATCTTGCAATTGATGCTGACACATGTGCAGCAAACACATGAGGCAATAGAGATGACTCAACATGAGTCATATTGTGCATTTCCCCTGAAATCATCTTCATTGTCCTGAATCCAAAAAGATAGGAAAACAATATCTATACTTAAACGGTGTTGCAAAACAGTAGCACATATCAATAGCTCGGCATGACAAAACATGATCATCTGGACGAAGGGGATACTGACCTGCCTGAGGAAGATTATATATAATTTCATAAGTCCTTGGTTGATTTCCACCTTCGACTGCACTGCTTGTTTGCTACTCCACACATGACAGGATCGTTCAGCACTACAATCAGCAAGTCAACGTACAAATAAGCTTATTTCATCTTGCGGTGGTGATTGTACCTAGTTACGAATGTAGGAATACCTGGAGCACCACGAGGTTAGCTGACAGCAGGTAGATGCGGCCATATAAGTTTTATGCGGTGCTACCAAAATTGAGGTTTGTATCCCTTCCCGTTATAAGAATTCTTCTTGAAGTTGGTAGAATGTGACGGCTTGTTCTTTGCATCAAACTTGCCTTTCCCCTAAGATTTATTCTTGTAGTTTTGGGGCTGGTTGGGCTCGAAGTTCTTCTCGTGTACCATGTGGGCACTAGAAGCTCCCTCAGCGCCCCAAGCACGTGTGTCTTTTGCTCTCGCCTTCTCTTCAAAATGAAGTGCTAATGAGATCCGAAATGGAAAACTCATGTCTCTTGTTTTTCAGAGAAGTAGCAAAATCGTTCCACGAAGGTGGAAGCTTGGCAATGATGGTCCCAGCAACAAATTTGTCCGGCAACACACGCTTGAAGTACTCAAGTTCCTTAGCGAGTGACTGTATCTCATGAGTCTACTGAACAACAGAGCGCTCATCAGTCATCTTGTAGTCACAGAATTGCTTCATGACGTACAACTCGTTGCCAGCGCCCAAGGCCCCAAATGTGGCCTCGAGCGCAGCCCATATGTCTTTGCCGCTGTCAAACGACATATTTGAATCCACAATGGAATCGTCAAGAACACTCAGCAGGGCGGCTTTGAAGAGGGTATCCATGTTCTCAAAAGCTTCCTTTTGTGTAGGATTAAGATCGCCCTCAGGCTTACCCTTAGTGGCATCATAGCAGTACATGATCTGAAACCAATATACTGCTCTTGTGCGCCACCTTTTATATTGCACCCCCTTAAAAGTAGGCGGCTTCAAAAGCGCAGCAAAACCACTCGGAGTAAATTGCCTATAATTAGGTTTTTGGATTGGATTGTTGAATATATGAGCAATTTACTATGAGATGTAATCCGAATCAATAGTAAATAGATCATGATGACAATTGCAAAGATCAAAGTAATGATGCAGACTAAACCAGGAGGACAGAATCACATACTGTACATCGGGAGCAGAACCGCTGTGGTTGATGTTGTCACTCATGTCATTGATGAGGAGGTTAACAAGGTCGGGGAAGAAGGCTGTCATTGAGGAATTCGTCGCTGGCAGCAGTCACAGGAGTGTGCTCCCAAAAAACCTGATCGCCCCTCTCCCGTACAGGATCACGAAAGGCGGGGTTCGGAGGACTGTTGTCCCTTCTCGCGGTGCACGCCAGAAGGAGGGATGAAGAAGAATTGCGTGGCGGCGCTAAGATCTGGAATGGTGCGAAACCATATGATACAGCGGCGGCTAGGGTAGAGCATGTCAGGTCGGTCGTGCGAATAAGACCAAGTAGCATAATAGTAGGGCTTTGGCCCAAACCCCACGTCCAAGTCAATAATAGCCCCACTATCAAAAAGAATCAGAAACGGCTGAGTAATTAAGGTGTCCGTTAATTATTAATTAATGACTTAGTAAATTTTCCAACTCACACCACACTTAGAGCATGGTTAATAGTATAGCCAACATCCGGCTATATGAAGTTGACACATCATCTAGAACCAACCTAATACGGAGCCTGCTTACAATAGTTATAATCCCTTTAGTATAATACTATATCATTAATAATGGCCCCACCTTTTGTCTCACAAAGTATGTGTAGTCTGAAATGCGGGGCGTGCAGCGGGCGGTGCCCTCGGTTGGCGCGCCGCTTCAACAGCGGAAGCAGTGAGAGGTCGCATTGCCCTGACTTGCCATCAATGTGGAGCGGTGGGCTCAGCTGGCGCCGGGCGGGAAGGTTTCAATCTTTGATTCACTTGTTGTGCTGCTACCGTACAATATTCGCGTGTGGTTGTTTCTAGAATAAAAAAAGGAGGTACTCCTACTTATGTTACTCCCACTATGGCTAGCCTTGCGCTTGGCTCTTCGCCTCTTCCGGAAGTCGAACAATAATGGTTGTACTACAGTAGTACTTCTGGCAATCTGACACCAAATGAACTGTTGCACGCACTACAAAAAAAATACACTTCTGTGATGATACGTGTTTGTCACAGTAGGTCGCGTTTTTTGTCATGCATGTACATCCATGACAAATTTATGAGAGAATCAAGATAGTCCTACCTGTGCTGTCGTAGAAGTGTTCCATGACATTACCACAATTATCATCACAGAAGTGTCCACTTCCATGACAATAAATCGCGCGTCACAGAAGTGCTTTCGTCAAGGGTGACCGACACGTGGCATCCACCGTAACGGAACACCGTTAAGCTATCGGGTCGGGTTTTGGATCCGATAACCCGTTAATAGCCCCGACCAATGGGGATTTTCCACGTGTAAAATCATCATTGGCTGGAGGAGACACGTGTCAGGTCCGCGTTGGCACAGGTGTCACTCATCCAATGGGCGAGACGCGCCTATGATATGTTGACACGTGGACCAGCCCATCAAGTTTAAATGGGCCGGCCCAACTGAAGGCCCACAAGATTTTGCGGATCATAATGGGCCGGCCCAGCTAAAGGCCCTTGAGATTTTGCGGACCATAATGGGCTGGCCCAGCTAAAGGCCCACAAGATTTTGCGGGCCATAATGGGCCGGCCCAGGTAAAGGCCCACAAGATTTTTGTGTGCCATAATGGGCAGGCCCAGGTAAAGGCCCACAAGATTCTTGCGGATTATAATGGGCCGGCCCAGCTAAAGGCCCACGAGATTTCGCCGACATTAATGGGCCGGCCCAGCTGTAGGCCCACAAGATTTTGAGGACCCTAGTAGGTCGGCCCATTAACTGGCTGCCATGTTTTGGGCCAAATGCCGGCCCATATTTGATCCGGTCCATTAATGGCCTGCCACGCTCCAGGCCTAATAGTGGCCCATATGAGATCCGGCCCATTAAAAGCCTACCACGTTCTGGGCCAAATTACGGCCCAGATCAGGTCCGGCCCTTTAAGAGGCTTTGGGCTCAATTATGGCCCATATTAGATTCGGCCCGTCAACTGGACACTATGCTTTTGGGCCCACTTGCTAAAGCCCCACTTAGTAATTCGGCCTGATATTAGTTTTGGCCTGTTAAGGGCCCGTTTAACATTTCGGCCCTATATTAATTTTGGCCTATTAAAAGCCCATCATATAGTTGGGCCTAACTACGGCCCGGTTTGCATCCGGCCTACTCGCAGCCGATATCTGATTGGGCCAAACAAGGACCGAGACAATTTTGGCCTGTTAAAAGCCCGTGATTTGATTCGCACAATCATGGGCTGGGGTTCATTTCAGGCTGCTGCCGGCCCGTGAGCTGTTCGGCACGTTTCAGGCCCAACCTACATCGTGATTGCATGACGGCCCGATTATGTACCGTAATTTTACGGTTTGGCCGGTTTACTGTGAAGACAGGATATATATATATATATATATAGTAAAATAACTGCAGCATCGTGAATAAGAAAAAACCTAGACTATACAATAAAGAAATTATGGCATATTACATCCACTGGGCATCAAAGTTCGCCACTATGATAATAAAGCACAAGCAGACAGCAGATTACATACACTAGGCATCAAAGATCGTCACCAGTGCAAATAAACACGCCGACAAAATAATATACAAAACCGACAACACTTCAATAGAGTTCAAGGAAGGTTACCCCTGCTGGGGAGCTGCAGCGCAAGCAGCTGAGCAAGATGATGAGACTGCGCTTGTTCAACACTTATATCTTCCTCACTCTGAAAGATAAACAAGCAGACAGATGACAGGTTTTGCACATAAAAGTATCAGTGCTGACAATTCATCTCATTTCTTACTGACGAATAAAGTGACACAGTTTAAAATTGCATTAACACAATATGGTATTGTTCAGGTCAAGACATGGCAGGAAATGACATTGTGAAGGAGTTGGCAGCTTCACGACACCACTGGATTACAGATCAAGAACTCATAAGTATCAATGGTTAGTGTGCTGTTAATTTATACCATTTCAGATTGGCAAATAAAGAGACGGTTTAAATAATAGTAGAATGATATGACATTGTTCATAGTTAAGACATTGCAGAATATGACATTGTGTTGTAGTGGGTAGGTTCACCACACCACTGGATTACGGATGAAGAACAGAAGCATACATGCAGTGCAAAAGAAGATCACTTGCTCTGTATAGTTTAATTTACATGGTATGAAGAAGGAACTTGGTTGTACAACTAAAAACTTAAATTGAGAAAGGACAAACTTTTGTTTATGAACTACATAATAAACTTTAAACAAGCAATTTGATGCAAACACCAAAAATAAACAGCTGTTGCAGTCATGCCTAACCAAATATATACAACAAAGTTTGAAGGCTTGAGATGGACAAACTTACATTATTGGTGAAGACAGGCTCTATAAAGGCCTTGTCCATGCTGATGGGGGGGGGCAATTCAAGAAGTTTACCACATAATCTTCTTCAAAAGCATTGCCTTTATTCTACATTTTGTTAAGAGTAAATATAGATGTGATAATATACGAAAAAATGGAGAATATTTAAGATAAGATGAAGAGCGATGCTACATAACCAAGTTGCTATAAATGTAAGTGCAGCGATACAGGCAAAAGGTACAGCCAAGAGCAATGCACGGCTAAACTTCTTCAGTACCAACCTTCTGGTAAGAGTAAATATAGATCTGATGTGTAGAAAATGGAGGGTAAAGGAAAATAAGCTCCAGAGTGATGGTACATGAACAACTACCTGTCATTATAAGTACACTGATAAAAGACAGCATGTACTTACAACAACAATGTAGAGCTAAAAAAATTGGCATTGGATATATTCTACACTAATGTAACCATTCATACAGATCAGATAATTTGGAGCGAACAATTGATAAGCAAGCTATCATGCATACTGCTATCACATAATGAACCAGGTATGTATGCAAGTACAGTGATACATGACAACTGGTACTAACAAGAGCAAAGCAGCAGGCAGCATATTTGCAATATCCTGTCGTTCTTGTCAAACCGGAATTCTTCTTCGAGCAGATTTCCTGCAAAAAAGATCCATAAGGCACATGCGGAAATGTAGAAGTTCAAATTGTCATGTGATTTCATAGACAGTACCTCATCCTGGGAACGAGACCAGTGCATAACAAGGTTTTTCCATTCAATGTCTTCTAAATTTAGCATAGGAGACTTCACCGGAAATTCGTTTATAGACTTGCCATCAAAGTGTGATTTCCTCAGGTAACACCGATACTGCTGCAATGCTTCCTTGAAAAGCACAAGCAAGCTTTTCTCGTCATGACTATCCAGATTGACCCTCGCCTAGTTACAACAATGTAATGTAAATCATTGATGTGTTCAATCAGCAGAAAACAAGAAAATAATAACCATGAATAATAGCACTTACACGTAAGTTGGACAGGAAGATGTGAAAATGGTGTTTGTCTTCACAATAATCTTCCCATGATGGGAATATATGCACGTAGTCCCTACCAACATTGAAAGCATTGTCTTTTAAACTGGGAATAAATGGAATGGGGTTCCAATCTGCAGGAATTGGCCGTCTCTGCAGTTGGGATAGGTCTTCGGCCGGTGGACTTGTTGTACTTTTTGCTGGAGTGGGATTTTTCTATGGTACAGCTGGTGCTATGGCAAATGAAATCGGTATACCTTTTGCTGGAGTGCAGGTCCTGTGTGGTGGGGCTAGTGGTGTGGCCAGTGAAGTATGGGTACAGTCTGCTGGAGTCGGTCCTACGTTTTGTGTCACTGGTTGTACAACCAATATAAGTGGGGTGCTATCTGATTTCTCCGGCACCACCACATTTTTCAAGGACTTTGCTGGTGCTCCTTCAAGTTCGGCAACCACCCTCTTCCTTTTTGATGTCTGATGCACAAGAACAGCATTTGAGTGGAAAAACATGGTATGATGGCAGATGGAATATGTATTGATAATGGATGGGCATGGCATCTCGACATATATGATGAGTAAACTAAGAAGTTGGCGGTGCAACAAAGTAAAAGAAATGCAAGACAACATATGCAAGATACCCGCAATCAATAAAACATTGCCAAATTAGAACAGGCACCTTGATGGGGGAACAGGACAGGCCATCTGCCTTTGACTCCTCGAGGTTAGAATAGTCATTAGGATCATATTCTGAACAAGAATCAACAGGTGGGGAGCGTATGAGTTTCATTGCATCCAGAATGGCACTCAATGCCTTGGTGCCAATTTTGTAAGTCATTGCAGTGTTTAGCTTCAAGAGTGGACTGCTGCTAGTGCGACACAAAGCAGCTACACAGATCATAGTTTAGATATAACGGGAAAACCTTAAGCATCAGTGTAAAATCAGCAAAGTGGAACTTGCTGGAATATATGTGCTAGTATTGCCGGTACGGCTAGAAAGGCTTCGGATACCAGCTCTCTTCAAGTGAAGGTGCGGTACTGTTAATATCAGTGTAACTCTCAAAGGCGACACAGCTCCCCGCATTTCCTTGCTATTCTTATAGGATTCAAGTGGGCAGGCCACTACGAATCCTATTCCTATGTTTACAAGATCCTACGAATCAAAGAGGCTCAAAGTTTCCATCACAACCGACCGTATAGACCTCTACACTTCAAATGTCCCTACTCATCTTCAGTACAAGGAACATACTGTACTACTATCATACTCCCTCCGTTCCAAAATATAAGTCTTGGTAGAGATTTCCACTATGGATCACATACAGATGTATCCAGATACATTTTAGAGTGTAGATTCACTCATTTTGCTCCATATGTAGTCCATGGTGGAATCTATACAAAGACTTGTATTTAGGAACGGAGAGAGTACATATTAAAGAAGAACGGAAGAGGAACATGGTAAAGAAGAGCAAGCAGATTTTGGATAATAAAATGTTGGTTGCGCAGTGCCCACACATGATGAACCAGAGCGCATTAAGAATGCAACTCCCAGCTGTCTCTAGACCATTTCAGGCGGTTGGATGAAGATCCTACGTCTCCTAACCCTTCTTCTTCCTCGTCTCTAATTCTTCCCATACAGAACACCGCACTGGCCGCCGGCCGGACCACCGGCCCCCACCGCCTGTGTTCCTCCGCCACCCCCACCCCCACCCCAACCCCCACCCGCGTCGAGTTTTCTTCGTTCGGCAAGGGCCCACAACCACCCGAGCCCCTTCGATCGCACCGGCGAACTCCGGCGAGCTCTGAAAGATTGACTGGCCCAATTTTGAAATTTAGTCTACTGTGATTTAACTAGTGTGGAATATAAAAGGGGAAAACCATAAGCATTGGGAGTATAGTGTTGAGCGTGCCATGGTGGATCTGAAGGTGCAAACCGGACAAAGGCAACTTCGCAACCAAGACAAGAAATCAGAGTAAAGCAGTGGCGATCTATTTTCTTGCTGCGATAAATAAGTTGAGCAGATACGAAAGAGTACCGCCTCTGGTGCGGCGCCGTGTACGCATCTGCTGAGAATTTGACGGTGCTGCGGTAGCGATGGCTGTCGGCGGCGCGGAAGTAGATCTAGGAGGGTAGACGGTGGCGGCGGGGCGCGGTGGATGAGACGGTCGTAGGAGCGGTGCCGGCAAGGTGGATGATGGCGGGGATGAAGCGAGAGGACGGGATGCAAGGATCCCGGTCCGAAGCCGTGGATGAGAGAGGTCGATCTCTTGTAATGGACGGCGGCGTTGTGGTATCAGCTCCGGCATGGTGGAGGAGGACGGCGGTGGATGGGGTGGCGGACAGCGGCGGACGGAGGAGGGTGGGGTGGAGAGGGTGTTTTGGCGCCCACGGAGTACGAATGGGGAAAAGAGGTAGAGAGGAAGGGGGGAACCATGTATTCAGGGTGCGCTTGTCTCAAATGCGAGGAAATTTACAAACTTAGCCCCCGTTTCAAATTTCTACTACATCACAGCAACATTAGTCTGTTGGGGATAGGACGGTAATCTCGCATACACCCAATATTTGCCGACGAGAGTTTGGTTTTGGCGCCCACCGTGTATGAATATGAATCGGGGAGGGAGTCGATTTCGGCCGAGGACACACTGTGTTTTGGCACTCACCGTGTATGAATCCGGGTGAGAGGCGGTTACGTCATGTTTGGGTGAAATTACAAACCTACCCCTATCAAAACCTATAGAAATCCAGCAGATAGGCTTTGCGTGGCAGGGATAGGCAGTAGTGATTTCCATCTCGCAGATTTTGGTTTCGGGCGGTTACTGCAACTTTCCCCGCTTCGTTCAACTTTTGCAGAGTGCACGTTTACCGTGCCAACTCAATTCGAATCCCATTTGTATTCTATTTTTTTTCGGGCGGGATCCATTTTCAATTGGAATTACATTCTATATACATCATTTTTTTATATATACTTTCAAAACCACAACACCATTTATACATAAATTTGGTTTACAAATGGCATGATCTCAGATTCTTAAGGTTGTATCCATCAATTTTGATTTTCAAATATTTGAAACCACTTTATGTTGAAATCCAATGTATGCATTCCTCGCTAACTGTCTCCAATTAATGTGTGTTTCATGCGGGTTTTTTTACTTCTCAAACATGTATAATGTGTTTCACACACACAACATATAGTGTAATCCCGTTTAGACATTAATTGCATATAAACCATGCACTGTTTGTAATTAAAGAATCTATGGATCACCAATATTGATAAACTATATAACATTACACGTGTGCCCAAATTCAAATGAATATGCATGTTTGATACACCAATTTGCATTATGATATTATTGATGTCGTGATCTCCAGTTTAAATATTTGAATCCTCTTTAATCCAGATATTCGTCTCATATAGCTATCACTCATGCTTATATAGGACTATCTCTCTGGACCTATACGCGTTCATCGTCTCTCAGGTATCTCTCGTGCTACCTGTATGTCGACAATGATCTTTTATCTTCGTAACACACTGACGGTACTCTCTCCCTTGACCTTCATCACTCTATCTCTCTCTAAGTATATCTCGCTCCCTGCTATGTGTCTCTAACTATGATTCTCCATGTGGAATCTCTTTCTCTCACACAAACACAAAACTTTGTCTCCCGTGGTCTCATTTCTTTCTACTATTCCCATGTGTGCCACTCGCACACCCCTCATACAGAGATGTCTTTCGCTCCTTAGATATGAGAACCTACGACTTTTCCTCTTCAATATCTCTTTCTCACACACAAACACAAACTCTGTCTCCCAGGGTCTCATATTTCTCCATTGTTCTCTTGTATGTCGCTCACACACACCCTCTCTCCCTAGAGATATCTTGCGTTCCCTCGTATGTCTCTCTAGCTATCACTCTCGTTGTGAAATATCTTTCTCTCTCACAGACACAAAACTCCGTCTCTCTGGATCTCATTTCTCTCTGATATCTGTTTGTATGTGACTCACATGCACCCTCTCTCTATCTCTCTCACACCCACACACATAACCCAGCCTTCTGACCCACTCGACTCCTATCTCTAACGCACACTGGCTAGCATCTTTATCTTTCTATTTATCTGTTTCTCCATCAACCTTCTTTCTCGCCCTCACTCTTGATTCCTATCACGCACACTACATATGTTTCTCTCTACATGCAGTCAAGTGCCCTCTCACACACATATATAACTTCACCCTTTGAACCACCCGACGGTCATCTCCAACACCCAAACTAGCGGATGTCCCTCTAGCTAGCATCTCCATCTCTGTATCTATCTGTAGTTTCTCCGTCAACATTTCTTTCTCGCACGGAGTCTTGCTTCCTATCACCCACACTATATATGTCTCTCCATACATATGCATTTATAGGTTGGTCTCTTTTGCACAATCGTTGTGCCTCACTCCCTCTGCTCGCCATAGATGCATGCTCCAGCCCACGCCACTATCTCTTAAAGACAAAAACACATGCTCAATTGTCAGGCCTTCTTCCCTGCATTCTCACATGCATGCATATTGTCATACCGATCCGTCTCTCCCATGTCGTTGATCTTTTGACTTATGTCTTCTTTCTTTTATCTCGATCATGCGCGCGCACACACACACACATCCCACGTATACATGTATACCTCTCACACATGCACGTTCAAGGTCTCTATGTCTCCATACGTAGTTAATTACCCTCAATCCTAACGCCACATCGAATCGTTCTCCTCTTTTGTGCACATAACTTCCGCCTGGATGGGTAAAACACACACTCACACTTAACAATCTCCTTCTAGCTACCCCCCCCCC